>NW_025947727.1:0-100686 GCF_000764305.2 Hyalella azteca
TAATGAATAATGTCAGTTGTCAGTACTAGAGACTTATAAGTTACAGTGTCTTATGTATTCTTAAATGATGCAGATATTTAAAATGTGATTCATGAATAAGTTTCATCAGTGTTCAGACCAAAGAATGATATTCATTATAATTGGAAATTGGAATTACACACTATAGATAGCCACCAAATAATTAGGGTAGAATTCTGGGAATGTGCGTTGAAACTGCGTTCATATATTCAAGATTGATGATCATTGATTCAGCCTAGTAGTACTAGGTAGTAGTAGCATGATCAGGCAATGCCAATCAGGTACAAAATAGCTATTAGGTAAATATAAAATAAAAAATGAAATATATGTTTGAAAAATGTGCAATTAAATTTCATTTTATATTTACCTAATATTTTATACCTGATTGGCATTGACTGATCATGCTACTACTACTAGGCTGGATCAATGATCAATTGATCATCAATCATGAATATATGAACGCACATTCCCAGAATTCTACCCGAATTATTTGGTGGCTATTCACATTCACATATGATTCATATGTGCACATAGCACATGTTTGTACCTATATTACCCCTTGCCCCTGGGTTCCCCTGCCAAATTTCACCTTGCAGCACGGCCAGCACCAATCGCCAGGATGCAAAAATAGGCTATTCTAATAGTAATATCCAACTATGAGGATTCTTTTTCTTTTATATCAATTAGTATATCATCATTATTCATCAAAAACTTTATTACCTAGGTAATTTTACATGTCTGGTAATTTTCCTCACTTTCTTAGCCCCTAACATGAACACAAAACAGTATTTTGATTTAATCTCTAGCATAGTGGCAAAGCAGAGAGTTTTTTAGACTCTCCCTCAAGTTCATTTTTGAGTCCTATAAGTAGACCAATAAACTATAAAGTATCCGAGATAATAGCATTATCATGCATAAGAAATTGGTTTAAATCTTGAGTAAAGTAAATGAGGAAATTAAAAATGAACTGATTATAAAAAAGCTCTGGTTTGCCACTATGAACTCTAGGCATGCCATTAGCCTTACCTGCTGCCTTAGTAGCCTAGGTGCCAGTGTCACATCAAATACAAGGATCTGATTCTACTCACAGTCTCGCTGAAACATGTACAACATCGTAAAGAAATTGAGAAGTATCAGATTAAAACTGACATAATTAATCAGAGATAATTAGACATTAACTCACTTGATATAAGCGGGATTCGTTGAGGAGAGAGCTTCATTTTTTATGGTCATCTTCTGAATGATAGGACAGGAACTCCTTGCCGATTACGGCCTCTCAGGCTCTCAGCAAGTCGGCCCTGTTTGTTTGTTTCGAATTTATTCGTTTTACAAGATAGAATTGCTCAATAAGCCCTATATACTTAGAGACAGACTAGCTGAAGCTACTGGGATTTTTATAACGGATAAAGTGGAAAGCCGCGAATACATTATTTCTACTCGCTCGACAGTTCTACGGACTCGCCTGCGGACTCGCGCAACTGGGCCACTCATAATTCCATACTTAACGGATCTGCATGAATTTTGGAATGTGAGTATTAATTATCGATACGCTGCCGCAGGAATTATTACAAATTTTTACATGAATTATTTTTTAATTAAAATCAATAAACGTATTTTTTAAGCAACTGGGCCGCTCATAATTCCTTCAATACTTAACGGATCTGCATGAATTTTGGAATGTGAGTATTAATTATCGATACGCTGCCGCAGGAATTATTACAGATTTTTGCATGAATTATTTCTTAACCTAACCTAACCCAATAATAATTCATGTAAAAATCTGTAATAATTCCTGCGGCAGCGTATCGATAATTAATACTCATATTCCAAAATTCATACAGATCCGTTAAGTATTGAAGGAATTATGAGCGGCCCAGTTGCGCGAGTCCGCAGGCGAGTCCGTAAAATTGTCGATTGTGCCTGCGAGGCAGATCCCGTAGTTATTTAACCAAGATAATAAGCATCTTTAAGTAAACTTGTTGCGGTATCAGAGCTTGGTCATGACATCAAATATTTATAAACGTTGTAAATACATTTTATATAACTTATAACTGGAAAAATTAGAATTTACATGTCCTATTTGTAGACGGGCTTGATGTGCAAGAAATTTTACTGCCTACTTCAACAGAAACGATTTCACGTGTTTGTGTATTTTGCGAAATTAATTTACGAGATGAATTAATTTACAATCGCTAGAATAGTTACAATCCTAGTTTCAATGACGACTTTATACAAAATTATTTTTCAAGGCAGGCCAGGGAATTCTGTCATTTAAAGTAGCTCGTAATCTTCTTGCCTTAATGAAAGAGAAAAAAACGTTCGTCAAAACTCGTTTCGTTTCTAGCTTGGTTCTTTTATTTTAGTACGAATTAAATAATGGAAAACTGGGCAAATTTGTCAAATACATAATCAATAATAACATTTTGAGTAATTCGATCAGAATATTTCAACGAAAATACGTTCAATCTGTCCGTTGCATCGAAAGGAAATCCATCTTTAGCTGCCTTCTTCAGTAAATGAACGGTCCAGAGATAGGCTGGTAAGAAAATATATCAGAGAGCTTGAGGCAAACAGGGTTCAATTCAATCACATATGCAGGATACGAAGCCTGCTTATTTTACACTTTAACGAGTCCTGCACGCTCGAGTTGGAGCACGCATGGGCTAACAGCTTCGAGAAACAGGAAGTGAAATCATTACAAAAATGTGAATTTTATTAGTGTTTCAATAGATGTTAAAAAATCTATTCGACACGTCAATGAGCCAATGAAAGCTTGCATTGAAAAAAAGCGTGGCATGAACAGGCAAATAATGGTTGAAAAATATTTTATCCGTTTCGCAACACCTCATTCATGTAATCGATAGCGCAATTTATATCTGTATTCCCAGTGCAATTGAGTGTAATGGTCAGAGCGATAGATGGCAAATAGCTTGATGATGGGTAATTAGGCTCCACATGCACTCATTAATGTAATGTAGATCATAAACACACACATCTTCGCCATGCAAGTCGATAAACCCAGAGACAAATGCCACTTTTCTATTTAATATTTCATCAGGAATACACGGCAAGCCTTAGCTAGCATGCGGATCGTGGAATCCTGCTCTGCAACTACGCCTTGTGGGCACCCCTCACTCAGGGAAATGTGTTCCAAATAGTCCAAGTAGTGACACACTTCTTGCGTGTAGCACGGATACACTACTTAAATTGGACAATGTATCGCTCATTTCTCTGGGAGCGCAGTTATTCCACTAGTACACACTAAAAGAAATGTACACCGTACATGGCTTATCAAGAGGACGTATCGTGTGCTACGTGTGCATGATACGTCCTCAGCTTTGGGTTGGGAAGTGCGTTGCAGTTTGGAAAATATGAACCATTCATTTCTCTGCAGGATGTCGCTGAGGACGCGTTGTCGGCCATGATGGCCTATAGCATTAGAAGAATTATTTGTGACGGGCGCACACATACTTCAGTTCTTAAGCTTTGTTTGATCATTTATAATTCCGAACGCAATCTGAAGTGGCACGCGGGTATGCAATTCTCAGTACATTTAGAATAAGAAGTGTAGCATCGAGAATTTAGGTTCATGGTTGACTGCCTTGACTAAGTATTTTTTTATAGAGACAGTAAACTCTGGTTTGTAAATATTTCTTATAGACCTCCTGAGTGTTAACTAATTTTTAATAGGATTAGTAGAAGCCGCGATGTTGGTGATGCGTGACGAGGGTGATGAGAACAGCCTGGGGCTCGAATGACAGACCACATAAAACTGAAAGTATTACACTTTTTAGCCATTGTGACTGCGACGCTCACGGATTTCAGGTGCAGCAATACCTTCAAATATCCAGGCTTAGGATCCAGCTCACCGCTTCTAAAGAGTAAGTCAACCGAAAATGCAAGGGACAAAATTTAAACTGACTCCATGAAAGCCTATACAAATATAAGATTCATCATTATTCAAGTCTTGATACATCAGCCAACCCCATTTGTGTGGCCCCATATTGCATCTCGGCGACGAATAAACTTCACAAATTTCGATATGACTAAAAATTTTAAATGGCTGTTGAATTTTCTGCCTATATGATTGTATGTAAAACATTTCTCTTCCTTGTTTGTGTTATTGCTCTCAGAGTTCTCTCATACCTCCCAGGACACGAAGAGTAAGTAAATGCAGGAGATGTGGACAAAAGGCAGTAAAATGTGACAGGTCAAACGTGGATGTCATACGTACATGCCTCATCCTCTACTTCGTATATAAAAAGCTTTGCTGAAGGATGGAATACATCGGATAAAGTGGAAAGTTTCGCTCCTCAAATTGCAACTAAAAATTCATTCATATGATGTTGATATAACTTTCGATCCGGGGTTTTATGTTTTAGGGGTTTTACACTCAATCGAGCCGCCCCGGTCGATTTTCATAACTTTCCCAAAGCACACGGTTTCTACCGAGCAATATTAAAAGGCATCGTAATAAGATTATGGTTAAAAATAGATTAATTGAGCACTCTTCATTTGTTTTGCAGAAGAAAATCATGTAACCGTACGAAACAAGAAGCTTCGATTTGTTTGTAAAACAGAGCAAAATATCGATGAAATCGATCATTTATATCTGTTACTGATTCGAGCCTCGAATTTTCGTTGTGATTCACAAATAAATATCGCCTTGTTGATACATATATTATTTTTATGCATTTCCATCCGCCGCTGAAAACATTAAATAACGCAGATAAGAGCTCATCTTATTTTTCAGCAAGCAATGTGAAAATATAATTCAATTATTATATTTTTCCAGAAAACAAAATCTTAACTAATCCTTCCCATTAATTTCGACGTACTAAATTTCATCAACCGTTGACATCGAATAATTCATCTTTCTGATGTCGGAATCTTCCATGATCAAAATGCGCCATTGAAAAAACTAATTCAACAACATAACAGCGTTAAAATCACTTGTTTGCTTAAATCGCAAGTTAACTAGGAATTTAAAAGCAAAAATAAAACCACAAAAATTCACCATATCTTTATAAGAGAAAACGTTTCGGAGTCCAGCTCCATCGTCAGTTCACAAAATTCAGTTCAGAAAAAGAAGCCTAGTCTAAATGCTGCTTTTAGCTCCGTTCCTCGTGAAATAGTAAATAGATAGGCCGTTTACTAGCGTTAATTTCATGTCTTATTTATTCTCCGTTTTAAAACCCAACAGTGCATTTTACTTTACTAATTGATTGTATTTGTGTTTCCAGATCTGAACTTCTTCTGAACTGAATTTTGTGAACTGACGATGGAGTTGGAATCCGAAACGTTTTCTCTTATAAAGATATGGTGAATTTTTGTGGTATTGTTTTTGCTTTTAAATTCCTAGTTAACCTATCAGCGATAACATGCAAATTATTGCTTTTTCTTCTTAAAAAATCACAAAATTTTATTTAAATTTCTTGCAGATCATTAGAAAGGGAACAACCATGGCATGGCGGCTGACACGCGAAGCTAAGAAGTCGCTGGATTCAAAGCTGGTTTATCCTCCACCGCTACTTGTGAGATCTTTGATTGAGCAACTGAAGTGCAACCAAGCGCTGGTTCTGCGCCACGAGCAGCAGACGCGTGAGTCTGAGCAGGACGCACCTGAACAGCGAGCAGNGCTCTATTTTCTTGTCTATGATTGATGGATTTTGCTTGAAAGGCCGTCAATGATTGGCTGATGAACTTACGATCTCTTAACTTTTTTGAAAGTATGGGCCATGGTTTATCCTCCACCGCTGCTTGTGTGATCTTTGATTGAACAACTGAAGTGCAACCAAGCGCTGGTTCTGCGCCGGCACAGCGAGCAGCAGACGCGTGAGTCTGAGCAGGACGCACCTGTACAGCGAGCAGCAGACGCGTGAGTCTGAGCAGGACGCACCAGCACAGCGAGCAGCAGACGCGTGAGTCTGAGCAGGACGCACCTGCACAGCGAGCAGCAGACGCGTGAGTCTGAGCAGGACGCACCTGCACAGCGAGCAGCAGACGCGTGAGTCTGAGCAGGACGCACCTGCACAGCGAGCAGCAGACGCGTGAGTCTGAGCAGGACGCACCCGCAGATCATTTTTGTAATAAATTATTAACCCAGGTGCGTGTTAATTTTTCTTTTAAAAACTATGTTGTATATTTATTGCATTTAACAGTAGTATCAATACTGTCATAACTTATGTTGGTGAATTTTGAAAACCAGGTACAGTATCAAAGATAATAATTATTGCGTACCTGCTGGCACCTTGAGTACAGTCTAGGATTTACATTTCAATGCCTGCCAGTGTTGTAGAACACAGCGCCGTAATAAGCTATGCCAACATGCCTGCATGAGTCCTATTGACACTGCTACGTCATGAATATATAATGCAAACTTGATGTTAGCACTAGCCATCTTTATGGCTCACTTATACTGTAGTGAAGGAATGCATCCTGCTTGTCAATTCTTCCAAACAACATCCACATATTGATCGATTGATCGCATTCAGTTTTCCAACCGTATATGAATACACCAGTTGACGCTTATAAATAAGCTTATGAATTGAATTGAATGAAACACTTATGAAATGAATGAACAAAAGAAACACGGATATCAAATGAGTTATTATCACATGGAGTAAATCTATAACACTTTGAATAATTTTAAAATTACTATGATACCAAAAAATATTCGCCTTTAAATCAAAGTTACGATTTGCTACAAAACTGGCAGTGGTGGGCACAGTCCGCTAATCCGATGACGCTAATTAGCGTAGATGAGGTATTCCTTAGCGGGTGTAGCAAAAGACGTGGTAGGTTACACCTGACGTGTTAGTTGACGCCATCAGCTAGTGCGGCACACCAGCTAAGGAAAACGTCAGCTTCGCTAATTAGCTGTTAGTGGATTAGCGGACTGTGCCCACCACAAAAAACTGGTAATGAATTTTTCAATCAATAGCTAACATTGAAACTTGTATGCCCGTGATTTGACTCTATAGAATAGTTTGCTTGTCATTACTAATATAATTGATATTATCTATCTATATTAATATTACTATTATAGGACGAGATTATCGTGACGTCCTTTACAACAGACATTCGAGGGCACGGTAAATACCCAGAGAATTAAGAAACAACTTAAAAGTTACTTGCTAAAAGATACATTCTTTGCCATATATTGAAAATTGTCTTTAGATAATACACATAATATAAATAGTATGTATTAATTCAGAACCGGCAGTGGAAGCGACATTCTCTGCGTTGTGGAGTTTGAACGCCGGCGTCAGGATCGGAGCGTGCGCGCACCTGACGGAGGCGCTGTCAGGGGTGTCGTCGGGCAGCAGCTTGGTGGTGGTGGTGCACTGTCAGCTGCAGGAACTGCTCGCTATACTGGAACACGTGAGCTTTTTGACATTTTTGGGAGCTGGTGGTGGTGGTGCACTGTCAGCTGCAGGAACTGCTCGCTATACTGGAACACGTGAGCTTTTTGACATTTTTTGAGAGCTGTGACAAATATTTGCAAAGATTCTGGCCACATCGCAAATGATCAACATCGAAAAATGTTCAGTGATACTTGATTGCTATTGAGGGGTGCAGCAACTTATTTATGTTACTTTTTAAAATTGGATCAATGTTTTGGCAGAAGCTGTACATTGGATTGGATATATAAATTGTATTATTGTTTCCTAACGAAATAGATAATTATATATAACTTTGATGCATATTAAAATAAGCGTAAAAATCGAGAGTGTTTATTGAATTTTTCGAAGGGATATTATTATTTATTATTATATATATTATTATTATTATTTTTAAGTCCATAGGATAAAAAGATTTCCCAAATCAACTGAGCTCGATCATTCATGTACAATTGCACATCGCATGAACACGCCATTATTGTTCTAGAAGCAGTGGAGGCCATTTAAACATACTGCTTTTAATGCATTCGTTTATACTGTAATAAATACTAAATAGATTAGATTAGTTAAATATGCAATTAAATTTACTTTCCTTCTGTGTGTCAGGAGCATCGTTGAAGCTCCGAGTATGAACATCTTCAAAAACAGACTAGACGAAGCTATGCAGGAGCATATGTTCAGTCTTAAAATGCCTAGCAAATTACGGAGCAGGCAATAAGTCCAGCAGCTATCTCAATCAATCGTCAGTTATGGAAAGATCGGGTTCCAAAGGCCGGTTTCCTTGTGAATCAAGTCACGAAAAGTTCAAGAATCGACAGCAGGCCATGGGCCTATTTCTTCAACGCCGACACTTCTATTCTATTCTATTCTAACTCCCACTGCATGCTACCGTTACAATTGCTCGTAAAGGCACATTGTTTATTGATACACAGAGTAAAACTAACTTTATCTCAGTTTCAATGAGAATATATACTACATCTGTACTACAATATTAATCTATGATTATTGTTGAACTTTCTGATGAAAATAAAATATTGTATCGCATAATGTTTCAGTTGAAGAAGGAGCGCCTTGAGAGTCTGTGGGTGACGTGGCTACTGTTCGTGGACAGCATGGCTGACGCTGGACTGCTTCAGAGTTCGCTCAATGAAGGCATACAGGTATTCTTGTATACCAATAAATTCATTAATTGGGGAAAATTTGTGCTTGATTGAAAACGAACACGATGATTATTGGAAGAACGCGATCACGGCTCGCTTGAGGGCAATCCGTACACTATTGAGATCGTTTACATTTTAGATTTGCCCCAGTGGCTGAAGCTCGATAATCCAATGATCGGTAAATGGCGAACAATTGCTATTAATTATTTTTCAATCTTTACAGGCGCTCGTGGTCGTACGGGTCATCGATGGAGCCGTTGTTCTCCGGCCAACGGTTATGCAGGATAACAGCGTTGGGTGAGTGAGTCAAACGATGCCCGACGTATATTGCGTGTTGCGCCTACGGAATGATTTTTACGCAAGTTTTACACAAGCTAGCAAGTCATATTTATGAAGCTTTGGTTGAGTAATTAATTATTAGGTAGAATAACGGCATTCGTACACGTCTGGACATTGGGTTATGCGGGATGGGCGGGGGATGCGGGGACATTGTTAACTGCGGGATGGGCTAATGTAAACATAGTGTACATTAGAAGTATTTTAAGTTCATTATATTGAAATCGCTTCACTTGAATACACAAGCTCTGAAGACATTGGTCAAGTTTATGGTTCAATGCGATGAAAAATCAAGAATTACTTTAGAAATATGAGAAAATTATGTTTCAAATTTCTGGGGAGTAGGGCTTTCCTCTTAAGGTCTGGCCTGGTTGGTCCAAAACTGACTCAAATTTAGAAGTTTAGACCGCTGAATTCTTTCAGCTTTACACAATCAAAATAGTAATTCATATCACAACCTAAGGTCCACTTGTTATGGGTCGAAGAAATTGATCAAATCTGAGTTTAGTCGGGATATGTTGAGTTGTGTTTCAGGCTACAGTATGTCAGGCAATTTACTTGTGTTGAATAAGTAAATTAAAGCTAATATATACGGGTGTGAGCTGAAGCTCATATTAAATATTAAAGCTAATATATTGTGTTACAGTATGTCAGGCTATTTACTTGTGTTGAATAAGTAAATTAAAGCTAATATATACGGGTATATAATCAAAATGCACAAATGGTACCGAAAACTTGGAAAATATAATTTAGTTAGAAATGAACGTGTCCCTACCACCATAATAAATGCCCCACGCTTACCTCAAGACAGTTATTCGCAAGTTGGCACTTGGACATCCTCTGAAGAGAAAGCCTGCCAGCTTGACGACAATCCTATGCTTGATAATTCGTGCAACGATCCAGGCGTTTCAGTCAAGGAAACTCTACTTATAAGTTCCCCTTTGATGCCGACCGTCCGGAGCTTATGCCAGCAAGACTTGAAGGGCCGAAAGCTTTTGGTTTCAGTGGTCGACAATTGGCCGTTCTTTGGTCTCGTCCGCGACGACCACGGCTACCAAGTGCCCGACTCTGGCATCGATGTCAACATTGTTGACATTCTCATGGCGCGCATGAACTTTACGTAAGCGATAATTATAATTGGTTAAATTTGACACAGAATTCTGAAATTTTAGTATACAATTTTTCATGGAATAATGCATGAAGTGTATTGTATGTTTATTTCTTAGTATACTCGTATACAGGCGTTCACGGCAGCATGATGATTAGGGTCGGAAACTAGGGTTTTAACTTGATTTTTTTCTATGTAATCTAGAAACAATTCCTATATATTATGCATTTGTAATGACTTTCGTTAAAAAGGTGAATTAAAACATCAGTTATTAGATATGGTAATATATTATCAATTGTGTGTTAGAGAACAACAAAAATTTGAGCTCTGAGTTGCGGGTTCATAACTCCAGCAGCTGGAATAATTCTATTTGGCAGGGTGGTCCAGTGGTTACAGTTCAGGGCCTATACTTTCATAAAAAGTTAAGAGATCGTAAGTTCATCAGCCAATCATTGACGGCCTTTCAAGCAAAATCCACCAATTATAGACAAGAAAATAGTGCGATAGGGACTTACGATCACTTAGCGAGTTTTGGAAGTATGGCCCCAGAGTACCAAGATTGGCGCAGAGAGGTACGGGTTCGATCCCAGCTCTATGCGCCAGTTTCTGGTCAGAATCGGCGAGGAGGCCGGGCGGTTAAGCACAGCAGAATTTTAGCAGTGAGTTGTATGTTCGAGACCACAACAAGCTGTGAACGTTCTGCGATGTTAAGAATCGGCGACAGGCCTACGGCCTAATAAACGCTGAAACCGCTATTATTATTATTATTATTACATTATTATGTCTAGAATCGGTGACTGGCTATTTTTGGCCCAATGACCGCTGACTTCATAATAATAATAATAATAATAGCGGTTTCAGCGTTTATTAGGCCGTAGGCCTGTCGCCGATTCTAAACATCGCAGAACATTTGCAGCATTTTGCGGTCTCGAACACACAACTCACTGCTACAATTCTGCTGTGCTCATAATTCATAATTACTATTACTTACTAATGATTCATCAGTCATGAGTGACCTGTTATGGTGATGACAGCATGAAGGTGGTGAGTCCTGCTGATGGTGAGTGGGGCAAGGAGCTGGACAATGGCAGCTGACCACACGACTAGCTCACTTCGCCATCGACGAGATAACCACAACAGGTATCAGCATTTGCTGCAGCTTAGAAAACGATTGGCATGTTGCTTAGAAAACAATTATCGTGTTGCTTAGAAAACGATTATCATGATGGTTAGAAAACGATTATCATGTTGCTTAGAAAACGATTATCATGTTGCTTAGAAAACGATAATCATGTTGCTTAGAAACCCAGCAGGCATTCGGTGGTTGAATCGACTTTGAAACAATCACCTATTACGACATTGAGATCGGTGTGAAGAGAGGTTTAGAATAAAAATTGAAGCAACATCTTTCATGAAACATCGTACTGCCGCTACAATGCAACGTTGAATCAAAGTTGCTACTATGACGTTGCTGCAACGTTAAATTCTCTGATTGAATCAACGTTGAAGAACCAACCTCTTTTTCGACCGTAGCGGGATTCGAAGCCGGGATCGCTGGAGACCGCGCGACGCCTTAGCAACCTTGACCACGGTAGCGCGCGTGCATGAGCAATAAAAATAAGCGAAAGAATTGCGCAGCTACTTGAAAATTGAAATACATTCGCTGGTCATTAATGTTGGTGTGATAACATTAGTTCCATGCTGGTAAATAGCTAAACATTCAACATTCCGATATCGACGTTGTTTCGACTTTGAAATAAGGTTGTTATACGTCCGTTCTAATTTTAGTCAGGTTTCGACGTTGATTGGACGTTTAATTTTGGCTGTTCATCATTTCAACCTGAAATCAAGATTGATTCAACGTTTTAAAATTAGTATAAATTCAACGTACTAATATCGACGTTATATCAACGTTGAAATAAGGTTATTTTACGTCCCTTTTAGTGTTGGTCTGTTTTCAACGTTGATATGACGTTTAATTTTGATTGTTCACCATTTCAACCTGAAATCAACCAATAATCAATGTTGTTTCAACGTCAGATGCCTGCTGGGAAACGATTATCATGCTGTTTAGGACACGATTATCCTGTTGGTTAGAAAACGATTATCAGGTTGGTTAGAAAACGATTGTCATGTTGGTTAGGAAACGATTATGATGTTGGTTAGAAAACGATTATCATGTTGCTTAGAAAACGATTATCATGTTGCTTAAAAAACGATTATAATGCTTGTAGTAATGTAGTAAAGTACTTTAGTTCATCTGAATAATTTAAACAAACCTCGGAAAATATGAGAGAGTTGATTGAACTTTTGTAAGGCCATTCATTGATGGAGGAGAAAATCTCAAAATAAAAAAATTACGTTTTAGCTAATTTATATAAAACAGCAGTGAAACCATGTTTTTTCAATATATTCGTAGGTCTACTCCGAGTTACATTAAATTTCAATAACATTTCGATTTTTTTTAATTTACGACTATTTTTAACAATCGTACTTTTCCCAAAAATTTTTTTATTTCCCGTTATTTTCTTTTGTTTTGTTTTCATTTGGAACGTGTTATGATTATGTCAATTAGCGACCAGACCTCTAATGTTCACTCCATGTCACCCGTGTGCTCCACGTTACCTGTGTGCTCCACGTTACCTGTAGGCTCCACGTTACCTGTGTGCTCCACGTTACCTGTATGCTCCACGTTACCTGTATGCTCCACGTTACCTGTGTGCTCTACGTTACCTGTGTGCTCCACGTTACCTGTGTGCTCCACGTTTCCCGTGTGCTCCACGTTACCTGTGTGCTCCACGTTACCTGCGTGCTCCACGTTACCTGTGTGCTCCACGTTACCATTGCATTGGAAGGAACAAAGGAAAGTTTATTGTTGGCCTTTCTTTTTAAGTCCTCAGGGCTTTAAATTGAGCAGTGAGTATCATAGACATCTGCATTCATATACAAAACAATTGACTTACATTTCGAAGTAGATAAGGAAATTGAAAATAAACTGATAACTAATAAGTCACATGTTGTCTCATGGCTCTACACAGTGCGGGGATGCTATATTCTTAAGTTGCCCGATAAACAATTAAACATCATCATGTATTTCGGGTTGCGCTCAATATTATTGCGCAACATTTTGGGTTGCGCTCAAAATTCTTGCGTAATACTTTGGGCCGTGCAAGACATTTTTTTTTTTGTTTATGAAGCGCTGCTTTAGTCTCCCCTGTGGCCTGGTAAGCGCGCTGTTTTAGTCTCTCCTGTGGCCAGGTAAGCGCGCTGTAAATCAGAGGGGACACCGGAGGTAAGCGCGCTGCTTTAGTCTCTCCTGTGGTCAGGTAAGCGCGCTGTTTTAGTCTCCCCTGTGGCCAGGTAAGCGCGCTGTTTTAGTCTCTCCTGTGGCCAGGTAAGCGCGCTGTTTTAGTCTCTCCTGTGGCCAGGTAAGCGCGCTGCAGCAGTCGACCTCTCCCACCCCTACTTCCTGGAGTCGTCCACGGTGCTTTCGCGCGCCCCCGCCCCCGCCAGCCGCGCGCTGGCTGTCTTCTCGCCCTTCACTTCCACGGTGCGAGGTTGCCAACATTGCGGTATCCTGAAATAATGATATAAAACCATCGTTTATAGTAATTGTTTTAATGCAAATAAAATGTAGAAAGCACGGGTGGAATCTGAGTATTTTAGTGAAAATATGTTAAACTGGTAATAACGGAAGCTATACTTTATTAGCTGGCGTAATAATTTTATCGGATAATTTAAAAATTATTTATGATAAATTTATTATTATGATTAATTTTTGTGCATTAACTTCGATGGAGAGAAATTACGGCCACTTTTCAAATTTATTATATAAACATTCTCACTCAACAGAAAAAATTCTGAGAAAACCCCCGCCCGATTTGAGAGAATTGAAAGTAAAAAAAAAAACAGAATGGATTAGCACAAGAATAATTTCCTTCAAGTTCTAGTCTAAATAACTCGTAACAGAATTTACTAGCTAGCATAAGTTCACCAATACATATTTATAAATTAGTTAGAATAAGACCGGTAAACATTTTAACAATTATATATCATAACTTTCGCGGGTGCATTACACGCTCATTTCTCTGCACTTCGCCCATTATGAAATTAAAACTAATAAAGTCTTCATTAATCCACAGGTATGGGCTATAATTTTGCTCTGTCTACTACTGGCTGGTCCTGTTTCTTCCTTCATCTCGTACGCACAAAAGCGCTTACACCTCCGCACCGAGAAAAATCCCTTGACAGTGAAGGAAAATGCCTTCAATGCCTTCAAAGTGCTCTTCATGCAAGCGGTCTCGCCCATACCTGAGACTGCTCCTCTGAGGCTCTTTGCATTCTTCTGGTACATCTTCAGTCTCAATTTTGTCGGTTAGTAAGGGATATATTTTACGTACAACTTACAATATCAAATGATTCGTTTTTATAGACAAATTCAACTCCAACATACTAAGCAATAAGCCCGAATTTATACAGTTGTGGAAGAAATGTAATTAACAGAAGAAATGCCCTTGACAGTGAAATTAAAATGCCCTTTCGCTTCAAATTAAATGGGATCCAAACATTGATACACCGCGGCTTTCGCATTTGCTCTACTTTCCTAGCCATGCACTCTGAATTTGAATTGTTGCGCAATATCTTTTCACAAAATGGCTTTCCATCGCACCTGGTGTTTACCCAAATTAAGAAGTTTATGTCCAAGCAATATACTGCAGTTGTTCCCAAGTGTGACAATAGGAAAGTTGTTTACTGTTCTTTTCCCTACTTTGGCCCCGCATCTGAAGCTATGTCAAAGGAATTAAAAGATTTATTTGCTAAATATCTTCCGGATGTAAATCTTCATGTGTTGCTAGTTAACAATTTTAGAATCAGCTCGTTTTTCAGGTTTAAGGATACCCTACCTGTTCTTATGCGATCGTCTCTAGTTTACAGATATAGTTGTGCGCAGTACGCATCAGCGTACGTCGGTATGACGTCACGCAATTTCTATACTAGACTGGCTGAGCATACGGGCAGGAGTTATAGGGCGGGGAACCTACTTGCACATCCACCTCATTCGGCTGTACGTGTTCATGCTGAGCAGTGCAACACCTCTGTATCCGATAATGATTTTAAAATTCTAGCTTCCGCATCCGGTGTTACTGATCTACGCATTTTAGAATCCTCATATATATTCAAGCAGAAGCCTAGTCTAAATGCCGCTTTTAGCTCCGTTCCTCTTGAAATAGTAAATAGATAGGCCGTTTACTAGCGTTAATTTCATGTCTTATTTATTTATTCCCCGTTTTAAAACCTAACAGTGCCTTTTACTCTACTAATTGATTGTATTTGTGTTTCTAGATCTGAACTGAATTTTGTGAACTGACAATGGAGCTGGACTCCGAAACGTTTTCTCTTATAAAGATATTGTGAATTTTTGTGGTATTGTTTTTGCTTTTAAATTCCTAGAAGAAATGCCGTTAAGGATTTGCCTAACTTGAATTGTAAAACTTTAATTTCATTATTATTGAGATGCGGACTGGGCTTCGTAATATCGTGAACTTGAGCGATATGAATGAAACTCCTCAGAAATGAATGCGTTCCAGTCTCCACGTGACCAATTCAATGATACCTTCTCCTCGGGTTTCTTAATTCCTCTTCTAGGGCTCATCATGGCCCTATGATGTCATCAATATGATAATACATGAATTTATTGACAGTCTGAATTGCGAACATTTTTTAGGCACAGAACATTTTATAGATGCTGAGTTATATAATGAACCTTACACATAGGGCAATCTAACACTATGACATGTTGTCTTGTATATACTGTTCGGAGTTAATTTTGACAGCAACGAATTGAAGCTTTTTCGAAAATTTGTTCGGATTCATTCGAGTATCCCTATATCTCGAATAAGAGACATTTTGTAAAGTAATAGATTTGTGATCCCCATTTCCATGTTGCAAATATTTTGAACAAGAAGAGTCTTTTCGCAGCGATCCTTTCAAACTTTCTTTCGCTGTTTCTCGGACTCCCAACGGCAACTCAATTTTAGTACAAGGACTTATAACTTAATTGGGTTTCTTTTCTGAAAATCTGATAATAATTATTATAATAATTATTGTTATGGAATTATTTGTAAATAATTTGGAGTGACTGGTGCAGTGCTGTATTCCGGCAACCTGACGGCAGTGTTCGCTGCGCCGCCCCTGGAGTCTTCCATTGACACTCTTGGGGACCTGCTGGTGGCGGCACGGAGGGACGGTGTCTTGCCAGTCACGCTTAAAGGCAGCAGCCTTCATGCTCTCTTTGAGGTATACACAGCGATAATTACCTGCTATATAAAGGTAATAATTACCTGCTATATTTGAGGTATATAAAGCGATAAAGACCTGCTAGTGGTGGCACGGATGTTTGAAACCACATTATGATCGTGGTTCAAACCTCCGTGGTTCAAACCTCATTCAAACCACATTATGATCGTGGTTTGAATAATTATTTATAAGCGTCGTATACAGAGCGATAATTATCTTCATATTATGATCGTGGTTTAAATAATTATTTACAAGCGTCGTATATACAGAGCGATAATTATCTTCATATTATGATCGTGATTTGAATAAATATTTATAAGCGTCGTATACAGAGCGATAATTATCTTCATAATATGATCGTGGTTTGAATTAATATTTATAAGCGTCGTATACAGAGCGATAATTATCTTCATATTATGATCGTGGTTTAAATAATTACTTATAAGCGTACTTAGTTTTAGGTACGAGGCTCATTTGTGGTATTGATTCTGTGACAAAAAATCTTAGCAACAATTTTCGTGCTTAGTACTTTGTGTAGTTCACACCTAGCATAGCAATGTTTTGATATGATAATGGGAACGTTTGACAATAATCGGATGCGCATCTATATTCGGTGGCTTAGAAAATTTATTTTCTCAGCTTGAACTTTGAAATTTTCAGTTAATTCTTCTGGTGTAAAATATTCATTAACTTCCAAAGTTGGAGTGAATGTAGTTGCAGGTCAGCCGGTCTCATCTGCGTGACTAATGTTTTGGTCTAGAAAATGTAGGCAATTCAACGAGAACGAGGGAACATGGAAAAACCGATGAAAAGATCGTTGTGTTTAATAGGAATTTATAGTAAAGTTTTAGAAAAATAGAGGTTGGACAAAAAACTAGTTCTTTATTGCTCACTTGCTAAGAAGATCTTTTAAGATTTGCTGATAATAATAAAATAAAAAATAATTTTAATTTCAATCGATCGATCAAAAAAACTTAAAACTATTTGATTGCGTGAGCTACGTATTCGTGAATACAATGGGCAACTACGAAGCAGTGCGTTAAATTTCCATTGAGAATTTTCTCAAATTTAGTTGTGGCGCTTGGCGTTGTGCCTTTTTATTTAAACATACCTAGAATGGAAATAGAGTAATAATTGAACGAGTCTCTGCGATAGCCTTTGTTAGTACCAACTGTAAGTAACTGTTAGCGTGACCGCCAAGAAACAGTTACGAAGATAACATTTCCAAGTTTTTGTTTACAGAAATCAGAGGACGGCATTTACCACGACATCTATCAGTTCTTCACTGACAAGAGTTACTCGGTGTCTCGTGACATACCAGTGGACCAGGTGAGGTGTTAGCTTTCACCTTTGTTAGGAGGTTCTTACTACATTTTTCGCAAGTACACGTAAGATTTTAGTTGCACTATAAATGAGGTGTAACGGTGAATTGCCAAGACCAAAAAAATTGTCGAGTTCCATCAAATATATTTTTGCAATATACCTGAGCATAGCGCTAAATTTGACAGAAAGAAAATATTTACATAAGAGTGCCTAAATTTGTCTAAAAATGATTAGGAGGGGTACGGAAAGTTTAATTATTACGTATGTTAAAATGGAAGTGATACTTGAGAGAAACGTGGTATAGCATGCGTGTAACTCAGATCTTATCTGGAATATTATGTGGAACAGGGAAAAACATCATGCACAAGTAGTAATGCAAATTAAAACGACTACTGTGGATTATACGCTATCGATTAATATATATTTTATTTGTATCATTTAATTTGAGGGTTGGGACTTGATTCCTCGTCACTATTGTCATGATTAGACTTGTAGTTTCTTTTCGCAATTATGTCCACTTTGTGTACATTATATTCTGAGTCATCTGATCAGTAACTAATATGTGCGCCAAATGATCATCATTAACGTAAATTAACAGGAAAAATACAGTCTGGTAACATTTAGTAAAATCTATTCTTTTCACCTACCCCTATTTATCAGGAACAAAATAGGCAGTAATGTTGTTTTTTAGGTAAAACCAAATACTTGTCTCCCCTCGCTGCAAAACTAAAATATTAAGTTATTAAATATTAAGTTAAGTTAAGTAAGTTATTAAATAATTAAGAATGCAATTTATTCAGGTGCTGACCAGCAGAACCGCTTACATCGACAGCACCCTCGCCCTCGAGGTGCGCGCTAGCATGCGCGGGCGTCAGAAGTTCCACCTCGGGCGCGAGAAGTTCTTCGCGCAGTCCTACACCATCGCTTGTACTAAGGGCGCACCCTTCCGCATCGCATTTAACTCCTTGTGTGTCATTGGTCCCTATGAGATATTATTATTATTCTTAATATTATTATTATTATTATTGATATTATTATTATTGTTATTGTTATTGTTATTATTATTATCATTATTATTGTTATTATTATTATTATTATACGTTACTATTGAAGAGTTTTGGGCTAGCTGGAATATGTACTTGCCTTAAATTTGTTTATTAACAATTGTCTCAGACATAAGTTGAATTTATATCTGAAATAAAAATGTTTTTTATTTCTATCTATTCTTTAGTATCTAGTTCAGTCGGGGTCGAAATAGGTATTTCGTCACGGTTCAGTCGGGGTAGAAATAGGTATAGGTTCCTATCGTTCGAAACAGGTATTAGTTGTCTCGGCTGAATCAAAGATATTTATTTATGGAGTGTTTCACTTCAATTATCAACATATATGAACGATTAAATTACAAAAATTAACAATAATAAACGATGATGGGGGTGTTGCATTCAAATTGTGTTGCATTCATGTGTTTCTTGCATTACAACAACAAACTAACCACCAACCAACACTTGCTGATTCAGTTCAGGTTCAGAAAACCATTTGATCTGCGAGAAGCATTTTTGTCTGACTTGTCTGATAAAATCTCATTTTAATATCATATTTAAATGAAGAGTTTGAAGATGTTTATAGAACATGGCGTCTGAAAACTCAGTACATATATATTTATTGTAGTTTCCCGAGATTCGTGTCATTATTGATCATCAAGCTATGGTTGGCATGAGTGAGTGTTATAATAATTGATTAACACATTTTCGTTCGAATGTATGGTGCGAGCTTAAAAGTCTTCTTCGTTTGGGCGAAAGATAGCAAAAAAAAGGGAATTGAATTTTTCATTGTGGTTGTATGAACTACAACTTTTTAATTATTACATTATGAAATTAAAGCAATTTTGAATTAGATTCCACGAGTGAATTTGCGGAAAAAAATGCGGAACTTTTATATATAATCTCGTCTGTACGAAGTTATCAAAATGTTTAATACTTAAAATATATCGTAATGGCTGTTTACTGTTAGCTTCCAAAATCGCTGACAGTTTCATGGTAAGTTTCTCAAGCCCAAAAAATGCGCTTGGTAGCAAATACAAGATATGTTTTGCATATGTTGTGTCATCGTTTACAGTCGTTCATATTCGTCACAGATTATCTCAGATGGTGGAGAGCGGACTCATAAACAAATGGAAAAAAGAGCAGTTGGATAAGATAAGCAGCAAAACAATTGAGAGCGAACCCAACCCGACTGAGGCCATCACCCTGGCCCATCTTCAGGGTGCCTTCTTCGTCTACGCTCTGGGCTGCGGCTCGGCAGCTCTCGCCTTCTGCGCGGAGCGTCTGCACTCCCAGCGCAAGCGCAGCGGTGCGCCCACGGCCTCAACTCTGGTCAAGACATTAATGAACAATCAAGACCTTTAGAACTTTTTAGAAGACCTTAAGAAAACCTGAACAATCAAGACCTTTAGAACTTTTTAGAAGACCTTAAGAAAACCTGAACAATCAAGACCTTTAGAACTTTTTAGAAGACCTTTAGAGCTTTAGAAAACCAAATGACAGAAAACAAAGATGTAAACATGGTCTGCAACATTTAACTTCTCTTAAAAAATTCAAGTGTTGAAGTAAATTTAAAGAATTTGAATGTTAAAATAATCAGACAGGCCACACTTGCTCGTGTCGAACACCATTTAAATTATTAACTGCATAAAGTGGAACCCAAGTCTTATAGTGGTACGGTATTGGTGCATCTTTCGTACGATATTATATCATTCATTCTTATGCATACACTACTTGAGCTAATAGGTATATATCCAAAAATGCAGTTTAAAATACTCATAATGTGCACTGAATTGTCTAATAACCTTATTAGATCACCTAATGTCATTTTTAGCTATTAAAACTTTCACTCAATCCATGATTAAAAATTTGGCCTAAAGTGGCGTTCGCTTGTAAATGACCACACCAGGTTCCCGTTGTATAAGATCAAAGGAGCTGTTCCACATAAATGGTATTTTAATGTGTGTAAAGTGTACAAAACTTATCACTAGAAGTAGTTTCTAATGAATATCCTCAAAAATTGCTCTAATTACCACGTTTTTCTTGACTTCGTTTCGTGTGTGTCTGCCATCAAAAATTCAAACCTTAATTTAGAACACTTCTAAACATCCCAGTAAGTTGAAATTTGGCATGCATGCTTATGCTGCCTAACAATTCAAGATTTGATCATCAGAAATAATAATTAGAAAAAAAAAATTTTTCGAAAAAAAAAAAATTTAAAAAATATAAAAAAACACTAAAAATTCACGGTTTGGAATTGAGTTTTTTCTCGAACATCCACACTTGCCAACCCTGGAAATTGATTTGAATTGCTAAAATTGCTAACTAAAAAGTAGAAAATATAAAAATATAGTTAAAAACCACGTTTTTCTGGTTTTTACAAAACTAAGAATAGTGAAATAAAAAAAAAAAATAAAAAAAACTTTTAAAAAACAAGTTTTCTTAACGGACAAATAAGAAAAACATTTACTCTTACATAACATTATATAACATTTTACATAACTTAAATGTTATGTATGAGTAAATGTTTTTCTTTTTTGTCCGTTAAGAAAACGTGGTTTTTAAAAGTTTTTTTATTTGTTTTTTTTTATCGTTATCGTTATCGTAATTCGTTGCGTAAACTGCGCATCTGTTCTTGAATAGTGATACAGAATTACGACGAAACAAGCATTAGTAGTTACAAATGACAGGATTCCTTAAACTATATAAATTTGATTGAGGTTTCGTTTTTCAATTGACATTTTTGTGATTACTGATTATAACTCAGGAATGTGCTATTATTTATTATTCTAGTTGTCTCAAACTGCAACTGCAGCACAACTCTTGACCCTTGTTGCAATTTCTGAATCGATTCATTTACAAACATATTTGATAGAAGGCATTAGTGTTTGTGAACTTGTAGACTTCTCACCTTGAATTTATCTCACAAAGTTCTTCACAGCTACGGCTAAGGGCTTAGATTTAAAATTGAACACATTCGTTTTGGTTCGTGAACACCGTATAGTTTAACCGATATTCCATTAAAGTTTAATTAATGTAAAATTGCAAAGAATAAAAGGATAATATTCACGACAGTGCAAGCTCTACATTTTATTGTTCTTTCTAATCAGCAGAGGAGCTTAATATGTCTCCGACAGCGTGTCTGTTATCAACCGCGAGAACACAGAGACTACTGAATGAGTTTGTACACGTGCTGCATTTCAAGGCAATTTGTACTTGATAGTACGTCGTGGTCAATACAGCTTTTTGTTACTAGCTCTGA
Source organism: Hyalella azteca (assembly GCF_000764305.2). Lineage (NCBI taxonomy): Eukaryota > Metazoa > Arthropoda > Malacostraca > Amphipoda > Hyalellidae > Hyalella > Hyalella azteca. The sequence goes on from NW_025947727.1 coordinate 21,948, forward strand.
ATGCGTGATTGACGTCTAGCGTCACTTGTTACGTCGAGATGATTGACGTCTATCGTCACTTGGTACGTCGAGATGATTGACGTCTAGCGTCACTTGTTACGTCAAGATGATTGACGTCTAACGTCACTTGTTACATCGAGATGATTGACGTCTAACGTCACTTGTTACGTCGAGATGACTGACGTCTAGCGTCACTTGTTACGTCGAGATGACTGACGTCATACCGTGAAGTCATACTTCAAACAGTCCCAGAGACGATGCTGTGGTTGTGAACTTCATCCAAGTGTACCTGACAGAGTTGCTCCGTGTACCTAAACATTACCTCAGAGATTAAATTAAAAACGCGAAAAGTTTAAGAATCGGCGACAGGCCACACCAGACCTATTCTTCAGCGCCGACAACACTATGATGCGATATGATATGATATATGATATGATATATGATATGATATGATATATGATATGATATGATATAACCACATTAGAGATCTGCTAAAAAGCGTTAATTTAGGCCTACACGACAGCGAATCAGGTTTTCTTCGAGCAACAACTAGGTTGTCTGCTATATAGTCAACAAGTTTATTGATTCCTAGAAGTCTTCTAGTGTTTTAAATCCTTCCCGTCATGATGTAAATCCTCCCTAGAAGTCATCCAGCGATTTAAATCCAACCTAAAAATTTTCCCATAGTAAAAGGATAATTTACTAATAAACAATCCTGATAAATATTACACGAGAAATTAAGTTCGCTTAATCAAGTCTAATCTACGCATCTAATTTAGCAAATGACGGTGGTGGTTGTAAGGCTTAAATTCATCATTCATGACTCCTTGAATGTTGTTCAATCATTCAAATTCTTCTGTAGTTTAAATGCCCTCACGTGCCGAGTTTATTTTTTGTACCTTAAATATTCAGTTTGATGCCTCAACCTTTTGTGTGTTTGAGCAATGGGACAGCTATCAGGTTATTGATTTTGTTACCATGCTGTAAATTGTGCCCCTGGCAATTTACAGCATGTAAATTGCCTAACGTTCACTTAACACATTCCGAAACTACGAGCAGCATATTGTTTAGGCATTTTATCATTATGCACGACAAAAAAAAATAATGATAATCATGTGTGAGATTTAATGAGGGGGATATCATTTTAACGGATCTTCCGCTTAGATAAATCATTTTAGTAATATAAAGCTTTCAATAGGTACACACACATGAAGAGGCTGAAAGAAAACGCTGCGGTCGTTCGGTCAATTATGTAACGAAGTGATGATGACACCGAGCTTATCTGGCGATCGAATACATACGAACAATTGGTCGCGATTAGTAAAGAAAAACTGTTCAAGAACAGAGGGATTACGTTTTCATGTCATACAGTCATAGACACCCATTTGGCGAGTATATTGGTGTTGATATTTAGCGTGTATTCCTTTTATAAAAGAATGATGATCTCCAAAACATGAAACCCACAACATTCATGGAACGATTTGTTGCTCAATGTGAAGCAATAATTTAGTATAGGTAATTACCCCATGGATCTCACATGCATAGATCTCGCAGCTATCTCAAGCAATCGTCAGTTATGCAAAGATCGGGTTTCAAAGGCCGGATCCCTTGTGAATCAAGTCACGAAAAATTCAAGAATCGGCAACAGGCCATGGGCCTATTTCTTCAGTGCCGACACTTCTATTCTATTTTATTCTATAGAAGCCACCTTGAGTATGGAGATCCGAGCAACAAAGCTGGGACGAGCGTTTCCACGTCGGACGACAGTCCTTCTACCCTCAGGCGTACGGCATTGCGTGCAGGAAAGCAGCTCCATACCTGCCTGCCATCAATGTCTTGTGAGTCTCCTGACACGAGTTTATTCATTCTCTTCTTGATAAGTTTACATTTGTTGCATGAAACAAAAGAACTTGAAGGTAATGTAGTGGACACCTGCTCGAATATTACTGATGGAACAAACAGTCTTTTTCGCGTTCTGCATAGACTGGAATGTACGAAACAGTCTCTAAATGACTAGGTTCAGAATCCACAAGAGATTGTCACATTTACAAGATTAAAACAATATGCTTAATTTGGTAAGTTACATTTGAATTTTCAGGCAGAATTTCTCCCCAGAATTACCAGAATGAGGTTTTGAAATGACAGCCGATTGCCAACAGATTATCCCGCATGATAGAAGCAGATCTGGGGCCATACTTTCAAAACTCGCTAAGTGAAAGTAAGTACTTACGCTCTATTTTCTTGTCAATGATTGGTGGATTTTGCTTGAAAGGCTGTCAATGATTGGCTGATGAACTTACGATCTCTGTACTTTTTTTGAAAGTATAGGTCCAGATCAACAAATGGAAGAGCGTCGAGGTGAAGAAAGTTGCACAACGCAGTGCAGGGCGAAGCTACGAGGACACCCGAGCCGGTGTACTGACTTTAAATCATCTACAGGGCGCATTTTTCGTTTATGTAATCGGAGGAATTTGTGTAACTATTGCTATTATCGTCGAAATGCTCTGGGTTAACATCAATCGCCATTTCGAACACCAAAAGACCATTAGGAAATTTTGCTAAGTGAAAATATCCTGAAAAAGCTTATGAGAACTGAAATTTCACAATCAAACACAGTAATAAGGTCACTCGTTTGCTTGAATCGCAAATTCACTAAAAACTTAAAAGCAAAGAAAACTCTACAAAAATTCATAGTATCTTTAAAGAAAACCTATCGGAGTCCAGCTCCATCGTCAGTTCGAAAATCGAACAGTAAATAGTATGGGTCAGAAGGTGCCGTATATTATCACATCTACTTTTTCATCCAAATTATGAGGATATGAACTTGAACCTAAAATTACGAGATATAATTACACTGCTAACATGATCAATATTTTTGTTCATATGGTAACCAGGATACACGCTGGTAAATTCTACTCAACTCTCTCCATGACTGATCTGCCGTGGAAATTTAAGAGGTCTTCAGCGTACATGTTTACTTACAAAAAATGTTAGGTAATTTCCTTAACATAATTAAGGAGCGAAATTAATAAACTTAGAAACTGTTACCACTGCATGCCTCGATAATCAATTTAGATTATCAACTAGTAAACAACTCGTCATTATAAATCTGCATATGAAACTATTTTAAAGGCACAGCATTCATTACACTTTTTTTTCTAAAAATTCAGTAGAGATTCAGAATATACCCGGTGTTTTATTTTTTATTGTTTTATTGATGGTGCATTTAATTCCAGCTCTGGAGTTCTATGGCCCTAATAATGAGGAGCAGTTGGGTGCGAATAGAATAAATATATTCTAGAAGGCCTAATTAATGTGGGTTGTGTAAAACCCATTTGTGATGAATACTCGGCTGCAAAAACAACATGTATAACTGGCGAAAAGTCAATAAATTATTTTTTATATTTATTTCAGTATAATATAAATGAAAGTCTTTATATGTTTATAATATTAAAATTTCGTTTCAGGAAAAAATATTCAGTTTTCGATATTTTATTGAAATTTGTCCTATATATTATAATATTAATGACCAAAATTGCAGAGGTGGCACAAAATTCCAACCTTCTGCTGCTTTTGAAAATGAAGTTAGTGCTTTTTTAAAAAAAAATGAAATAGTTATAATTGTACTTACTCAGTCTGACAAGGGTTAAACTTCATTTGTCATAAATATTTAACAAAAGTCCTATGGTTTGATTTAGGGGAGCAACGTTCTAAGTAAAGAAACTTAACATAACTGCTGCTTTTCGACGTTTGCATTTTGGGTCACTCCTGCGAGCAACGTCAAAAATAAACATCAATCACACATGTGTAATACAGGACATATTCGTCCAAATCAACGTTGAGTCGGATAATGCTCGAATTAAGTTAACTCAGTTTTTAGTGGAAATAATCAGTTGAATACTTTTTATATACCAATAAATTCACTTAGCAAATCGCGATAACGAGTTAGCAGTGAAAAATGCATTCGTTTATGGATTTTGTCAAAAGTTTGGCATTGATAATTCTGAATACATTTCATACTATAATACATTTCAACTTCAATACTTGTATAAAATATCTTTTACTTATTTCATGACAAATTATGTGATTCTTGTAACCGTAAATTTAGTGCTCATGATCGGGCTAAATTTCTGCAAAACTACAACGTAAATTTAATTAGGGCCACGCTTCGAGGAGCGCATCTTCCACCGTGCATGTGGGGCGAGTCCATGGCGATCATGACACAATTTTTGTGACAATTTAAATATCGCGTCTACCTCGCTGCAGTGGCTGCAAAACTGCAAGGAACTGCAGTTCTAAAGCATTCGTTATTAGAAAATGAGGTCATTTCCATGCTGCCTCAGGTGGGATGACCTGCGAGCGGCTGTCACCCTACCTCGTTATTCATCCCACCAACCAAATCACGTTGCAACATAGATGAGCCAACGTCAAATTTCTGATGGGAGGCTTTTTAGCGCATTTTCTCACTTATAGCAAAAAGGCGCTATTGTGCTCGCCATATCCGTCCGTGACTTCACGTTTTCGTCAACGAGAAAATGCGCTCTCTGTCACACACTGCAGTGAGTACCGAGTTACATGTATTTTACCAGGTGCTTTCCCCTTGGACCGGAAGGTCGTCAGGCCTATAGTGCAAGCCTGGGCAGTCAAGAGGGACAAGGGAAAGAAGAAAAGAGGACGGGTGGGACTAGGCACCTCGCTATCTAAATCCAACATAAACATAAATATCCACAACAACCCTTGACTCTCATCACTCCCACAAAATCCCCCCCCCCCCCAGACGTACTTCAATTACTCAACGAAGACAGGTACTACTTGCGTGGTCCACTGAGACCATGAGCGACGATTGACGGAGGAAGATGTGCGGTCCACGGCCTCCCGGGACCCATGCTGCGAGGATGACCGCGATCTGAGGCCTTAAGGTCGCAGCTCCGACAAAAAAAAAAGAAGAAAATTATCCAAAATAAACATAAAAAATGAAAACAGAATAAACACGCCGGCCGACGTGCGTTACCAGTGCCCACCATTGCCCGCCTCCCCTCCACAACTCCCTCACCCTCCCCTCCCCAACACCCTCCCTTCCCAACATCCTCCCTCCTCTCCCAAACCTAAGGAGAGCCTAAACAGGAAATAATTGCGCCTTGTTCACTTTTGCCGACGCCGTTTCTTGCTCTCGGCAGTTCTCTGGTGTTATTCGCCCCCCTGAGTATCAACGTCCAGCGAGTTTGTTCATCTTCCAACAAACGTTCATTCTGAGTATCAACGTCCAACGAGTTTGTTCATCTTCCAACAAACGTTCATTCTGAGTATCAACATCATCCATATAAAGTTTGTTCATCTTCCAACAAACGTCCATTCTGAGTATCAACGTCCAGGAAGACCGTATATAAAGTTTGTTCATCTTCCAACAAATTTTGGCGCGTCCAAATGGTGGCTTTAAACTTCTGTCTTCTCAAAAATTCTTCCCCGGGATGTGACTGAGAAGTTGTCTCCATGTAGCGTTCCAGAAAATTAAGTGAAAGCGTCGCATGCAAAGAAGAAATTAGTTCAGGGTTCTCGGTATTTCAGAAGTTTCAGTATTTCAGATGTGGTTCAACATTTTAGTATATTTTATTACTGCATTTCATTGGTATATTTATTAGTGTATTTCAGTAGTGTATTTTATTCGTGCATTTTACTAGTGAATTTTCTAAGAGTACTTTTTAAAATTTTTTAAGTGTACTGTATTAATGTATTTATTAGTGTATTTTGTTACTATATTTTATTAGTGTTTTAATAAATACACTAATAAATGCAGATAAAATGCACTGATAAAATGCACTAAATCAGACGCTCTAATGAGTTCCTAGATGCAGAAGCGATGAAGCAGTTGTTTGTTGCTGTCGTACGCCCGAACCTAGAGTTTGGAAACGTCGCGTGGTCACCGAAACTTGAAAAGACAAAAACTTAGTGGAGAGTGTTCGAAGACGCGCAACAAGGATAATTCCGGGACTGAAAGGCAAGTCCTATGAAGAAAGATCATAGATTATGAAGCTTCCAAGCCTCAGTTACCGACGTCTGCGTGGGGACCTCATTGAAGCATACAAGTATACTCATGGTTTATACAAGGCCCCCGAAGGATCACTAGAATTTGCAAAAAGTACCAACACCAGGGGCCACGGCTATAAACTAAAAAACTGCGTTGTAGCACATCCATGCGACAACATTTCTTCTCGCTTCGAGTCACTGATATGTGGAACAGCCTCACTGATAGCATCGTTGACGCTCCGAGTATGAACGCCTTCAAAAACAGACTTTACGAAGCTATTCAGGAGCATATGTTCAGTCTTAAAATGCCTAGCAAATTACGGACCAGGCAATAAGTCCAGCAGCTATCTCAATCAATCGTCAGTTATGGAAAGATCGGGTTCCAAAGGCCGAATCCCTTGTGAATCAAGTCACGAAAAGTGCAAGAATTGGCATCAGGCCATGGGCCTATTTCTTCAGGGCCGACACTTCTATTCTATTCTATGACTGGCTAATATTGCTCGCTGGCGCAATCTAAAAAGAAATCACAATTTTGAATGACCCTATTGAACGTCAAATTATTTTGTCGTCAACTGAATTTTATTGTTCAGAAATTAGACAAATACTTTCCATGCTTGAAAATTAAAAATATTTATTTATTTAATATTTTTACAATTGAATATTAGTAAACATTGAAGTAAATAGTTAAATTTTAGGCAAGTTTGTTACATGAGCTAAACGAAGTTACAAAAAAAATGGTCTGCAACGAGCTTGGGGATTCGCTAAAATAATTATGACGTTCACAAGAAATGATGGTGCGAGTTATGAATTCGAGTCACTACTGGCTATAGAAATCCGTATATACAGATTTCTGCAATTATATATATAGGCTCGATAGGGTCCTCAGTTGAGTAGAATTGCTCAAGACAAATTAATCGATTAAACAAATGCTACCGCATCGCAACACAAGGTATCTTCCCACGAGCTCCGTAATTTAAGTTATAGATTCTACAGATTTAACAGGAATGACTGTTCCTGGGTATTACTATTTATTTCCGACTAACTTGAGAAGATTATCAGACGTTGCACCGTTTGGCAAAGTGTTAGAAATTTCCACATTACTTAGGATATAAATTTGTTCTTTTTCTTCATACCTATTGTTGGTATGAATTTGTAAATAGTAATTAAGAGTTGGCTGAAAGACTTGATGGAAACATCCGTTTAGTTTTGCTCCGTAGGAGTGTATTAAGCCATTTCTTCCTAATTTCTGTATTTAAGTTTGAGTGATCACTCTGTTTTTCGTTTTATTTATTTTCGTTTATTATGCATGTTCGTGCTTTCTTTGGTTAGGTAAGGGCGGACTCCAGTTCCTTAACTTTGAGCTTCGGCTTTTACTCTAATAAATTTAATATTTGTTCCTAACATATTGGGAAGGCTTGATGCTTTCCTAAGCTCAACTTGCTAGTTAATTATTGGAGTCTGTCCTCCCTTTCAACTATCATAATTTCCCTTTACATGGCCTATTTACATGCCTCTTAAAGTTCAGCTTAACCGCTTGGTGGCTAAAGATTTTAAGGTGGGTCCGAGGCTGTTATAGTGACATATTGCGTCTTATTTATGCTCATAAAACTTATGATTTGATTACCTATTATCTAACAGCTATTTATTCCTTTCATTCGATAGAATAACTGATATCCGGTGAGAACCTTAACCTTCGACCTTCTTTTTGAGGACTTTCAGCAACACTGTTTCCTATACACAGAGCCTTCCGTCTGTCAGGGTGTGTAAAAGGTGTAATGCTTTGCTTATATGAATGTATTTGATGAAACTTATTGCGACACTGGAATACTACTGCTGGAATGCAGAATTGTAAAATTTATTGGATATTTCTTGCTTCTACAGTTATGTTGGGCCGGATTTATTCGTCGGCATAACGGCATTAACCTGTATCGGAACCGCTGCCAAGCGTTATTTATCGGGACTTGGTTTAGTCCTTGCTATTTGTGAATACGTCTGCTTTCTCAAGATTTGGACCAGTCATCTCCGAAATAAAAGTTCCATTTGTTTACTGTTTTTGTATTAAGCCTAACCGCAAAGTTAGTAAAGAAAATAATTAATTACATTTAGTTTTCAGCACATTTGTTGTAAATTCATTCGTATATAGACTTACTTTACTTGTATTATTGAATTTTTTGATTGATGGTGTGCGACTCCGTAACATTAAATTGAAAACCTAATGAATTTACACTGAGTTTCTTCGCTATAAATTTCTTGTGAATTTTCAATTCAAACAATCATTCTTCAATAATGTTTGTTCGGTCATTATGATGGTGTTCATTGAGATCGACAAACTTGAATAACGACTAGTTTTCTAATTCTTTCATAATACAGATACCCGACTAAAATATTCATCTAACACAGTTTCTTAGCATCATAAGTTCACTCATGCGAGCAACTTCAAAAATGAGCTAGAAAGACCGTTATATATAGCAGAAGTCTATTAATACGAAAATTTATCTCGACCGTCAAAACTTTATTAGGATTTTAGTGAAATAAAAAACGGAAATTGATTGTTGCACATCCAAGTCAATGATTAAATGTGTGAAATGTAATCAACAATAAATTTTGTGCTATAAATGCAGAACACAGTATAATCAATTGCTAAGCCTAATACCTTCGAAACATGATATCCGGCTAAAAAAATGTATCGATAACTTTGGCAGAATATTTTCCGGGAACTACATGCCCATCTACAGAACAATAACCTATCAGTTGTTCTGTAACAACAATAAACTTCTGTTTATTTTCTGTAACAACAACAATTTTCTGTTCTGTAACAACAATAAAATTCCGTAACAACAATGAACTACATCAAAACAACCTTTCGGGCCCCGCTAGTCTGCGGTAGAATTTAGGTTCCTATCCATTTATGGTTGTTTTAAGAAGAAATATATAACTTATAAATTCCTATAGTTAGATTTTACAGTTTACTTTTTTCTAGGCAAGTAACCTGACAAAACATTACTTTTTGGCAAAGACATCCATGAATCAATTTTTGCAATCCACTCTCCGCACATAAGAAAAAATGGTCATAGTGTGGGGTAAATTTGTTTATTTATCCTTATATGCGTGCGATTAACGACCAGAGAATAAATTGATTTAAATTATCAAAGAGTCGGACAATTCTTCAGATGACGTTGGTAGATCGAAAGGCATATATCAAGAAGTAGTTTTAGTTTATTAACGACGTTTCGAATGTAACAAACATTCATTTTCAAGTTACAAAGAGCATTAAATATTGAAATTCTGGTGGAAATAAGTACATAATATACGTAAATAGGATACTATAGTAAAATTTTGAATAAAAAAATCACTCTGAAAATCATTTCAAAGTTCAGCCAAATCCGGTAGTTAAGGAAGAGGTAGTAGGCGTCCAATTCGTAGAGACGACGAGGCTAGCCATCTTCGGTCGATATAGAATAGAAAATAGAAAATATCATCGTGATAATGGGTATCTTCGGTAGAAGATAAAACGAGGGAGTGCTAAACTGTGCAAAACAATTGGTTTTCTAGTATTTTGATTACCCATTTTATATTTTAAAATTACTGAATTGTTTTGACACTAGAGTTACAGGGAAAATAGCAGTCATAAAAATTTATATTGTATTCCATAGGAGAGTGAAAAGGCAGAAAATATTTCAACTACTCTCGTATATAACCGATTCGACACTTCAGCGAACTCGCGTGCGAACTCGCCTGCGAGCTCGAACTTCATTTTCAACTGTGGCACTCATAACTCCTTCAATTATGAAATTCTGAGAATTTCGAAAAGCAGTGTGGTACGAATACTCCACAAAGAACTGCATTTTCATCCCTACAAATGGTCTGTGGCACAAAACTCAGCGCAAGAACTTTATTTGCACCGAATTGCATGTGAAGTGCTTCTTGAGAACTTATCTCAATTCCACATTTCCGGCAGCGTAAACAAGCAAAATATTCGTTATTGGAGTGATAAAAATCCGCGTGAACTCCATCAACGGCCACTTCATTGTGAACGCATAACTGTGTGGTCTGCGGTCTCAAAATTCGGCATAATTGCCGAATTTTGCAAGCAATGCATTGAAATTGGATTGCAATTCTAATTGGAGCAAGACGAATTGGAAGAGCAAGGCAATGAGACGAAATCGCTGAATGATGTAGTAAACTCCTTGAGCGAGATGGTGCGCTCGCTGAGCGATAACTTGAGCTCTCTATGCAATAAGCTGACTGAAGTTGCTAGCGAAAGCTCCCGCGAGTTACTGGACATAGAACGTGGGAAGTGCTACTTGATTTGGTTTGGCTTTCCCGAGAGTTCCGCATCTGATACGAAGGACCGAGTAATGACCGATACTTAATTCAACGCAGAATGCTGTTGCAAGGCATTCAGCACACCGGTTGATATTATATCACGTAAGAGAAGAGGCTTCGCTCGAAGGATACTGCTGTCAACTCCTGCAGACATTTGTTAGTGACTGCAAAGGATCTTGCACAGGTTGGGAGCGTGCTGAAGGCAGCGAGAAAGCTTGGAGAATCTTGAGGGGAAGATTGCTTCCACTGAAAACTATGTAAACTTTTGGTGGTTGTGATTCGTCCTTCGAGTAATTATCGTCATAAAATGTCCTTTCTCATAGATGATGAACGACTTCTGATGTAATTTTGACGTACATCGCAGGAGTGAACTGGGTAGTACGCTGATATTGATATTAGCATGAAGCAAGGGTTCATGTGTCTATGTGTAATAAGCTGGAGCTCAAAATATCCCAAGAGAAAAGACGCTAACGAAGGCAGCTTTAAAACAAACAATAACTTTGAACGATGTTTAAACTGCTTAGCCCCAACAATAGAGAAAATGCCAATAAATTCTTCATATTTTAATCGAAAATGCTTTGGAAATCAAAAAAAAAAATTAGTGATGAAAAAATTTGAAAAAAATACCCTCCGCAGCGTACTGATATTATCTACTTATATTTCAAATTTGAAGAAAATCCGTCCATTATTGACGGAGTTATGCGTGCCACAGTTGAAAATTAAGTTAGGTTTTCCATTCCAGCTCGCAGGCGAGTTCGCACGCGAGTTCGCTGAAGTGTCGGACCGGTCGTAGTATAGTTATAAAAATAATTATTTGTACACGAATTTTTGGAGGTAAAAGCATACTTTTCTCAGGAATGAGTTGAAAATTAGATTATTAAAAATTATGCGATAGATAGTATTTTTAAACTGTTTATCAGTTTCTTGAATGTGGAGAAAACTAATTCGATGACTACTATGAAAAACCATTTAAACTTTTTGTCCGTGCGTTATTTCGCTTCTCCAGTATTGGACGGAACATGTCCTTTTAATATTCTTGCCACTTCTTGTTTCTTATTATTAACGTCACTCCTAAGAGTGACCTTACATTCGACTGTATCTAGAGAGAAATATCGAGTTTAGGCCTCCACGACTTTCAATGACATTGATCGTTTTCTGCACGAAACAAGCCTCAGCAATCTAGTTTCGCATGAAGGCCGTTGAAGTATCGTCAAATGATGTTTAAATTTCTCGTTGATGAAGAAGTTAGGTACAGTCTACAGAGATAATGTTATGTCACAATACTTTAATTGGACAGTTGTCGGAGACTCCACCGTTTTTGATCACTCCATCATCAGTTAACTATTCCCTTAGGCCTTGTTCATGATTACGATTCACTTTGCACGCGAGATGAACACTTAGATGGTTAATGAAGGGCAAAGTTGGCAAAGAAAATAATTAATTACATTTATTTTTACTCCTTTTCTTCTAAATTCAGTCTTAGCGACTGACTATACTTGTATTATTGAATTTTTTGAGTGATGGACATTGAAATAAATTGAGAACTGAAAACATAATAAATTTACACTGAGTTTCTTTGCTATAAATTTCTTGTAAATTTTCAATTCAAACAATCATTCTTCAACAATGTTTGTTCGGTCATCATGATAGTGTTCACTGAGATCAACAAACTAAAATTAATCTGAAGACTCATTTTCCAATGCTTTTATCATACAGTTGACGTAGCGTGCCTGCCACTAATATCCAATTACTAGACTTCTTTCACCTAATGGTCACTATTTCGAGCGACTTCAAAAACTACTAAAGATGGTAATACACTTATTAGAATGCTTAAAAATACACTCCTCATTAAATATCTCAACGGATGAACTCTGAACGGACATCGTTTACTGGATTTTTAGTGGAAAAACAAAAATTACTTGTTTTACATCCGGGTCACTGATTAAATATATGTAAAATCAAACCAACAATTGATTACGTAAAAAAATTCATCGAACATTCTGATCAGTTGCTGAATTTCATGTCTTTAAAATATGATATTTGGCTTCAATGTTAAAAAAAAATTAATTACTAACTAAAACAGAATATTCACGAGAAACCACACGCCTATCTAAAGGCCCGAAAACGAGCTTTCGGCCTCGCTAGCTTGCTAGTCTGCTCTGGAAACTAGGTTCCTATCCACTGATGATAATTATTATATTTATAGACTCCTCAAGTTAGATTTTACTGTTTACTTTTCTCCAGGCAAGTTGATCACCTGATCATACATAACTTTTTAGCGAAGATACCCATGAATTTTTTGCAATTTGCTCTTAGCATATAAGAAAAAATGTTTACAGCTTAAAGGAAACTGAGCTAAAATGCGAGAAATGCATGTTACAGCGTTAGGGTACGCACACAGAGAAAGCAGATTGCCAGCGTGCTGGTTACCTGCTCAGGCTGGCGCCTGAAATCATAGAATACAGAAGCCTATTCGTACAGGTTTTCACTGTGAACACTTACATTATCATCCAATGTTCATTCTTGTGGCAGGTTGGAGCAGGTTGCCCGCGCGGGCAAACCTGCTTCCACTGTGTGCGTACCCTTGTTCAATAAGACATTTCCTGCCTTGTTTCTCCAAAAATATGGCTTTATGTTCATAAATTGGTACAACTAAGAAGAAGTTGTTCTATAACGCAGGTGATGGTCTCGCTGCAGGCCTGTCTCATCTCAAATTTGGTAAATACGAGCCGTGTTTTCACGTGGACCGCGCGAAGTTCTATTGCATACAATGGATCCTCTGACGGGTTTTGTTATCTAAACATACTATTTTTTAAATCAATCGAATTTTTGAATCAAGAAATCATATCGTAATGAGAGATGTAAGCAATCGGTACTAATTAAACAACAATTAAACAATTGATATGGCTGTCGTGAACAACTGGCTTCTGAGACGCAGAGTGGAAAAGAAACTAAACACTCCATACCGGCACCTGACTTCACTCTGTGAATTCAAGCTGAATCTTGCTGATTCACTCATGTTTGTTGGTCAAGATGTAGTGAAGAAAAGAGGGCGACCAACTGAGGAAACTGTGCAGTCCGACTTTGCTAAGAAGAAAGCAATTGGCCATGCCTCAAAACAAATTCCTAGTCATTCACTTCGGAAAGATGGGGTCGGTCACCTCTCTGAGATCAATGAAATAGGGGAATGTGCAAACTTCCTAAATGCACAGGACGCATCCACATGTACTGCACGAAATGCAAAGTTCACCTTTGCTGTGAAAAAAACACGAAATTGCTTTGCAAAATTTCATCTTGGGTGAGGCATTTATGCCAAATACAATATTTTTTTCCAATTTCTTGTAATTTCTATTATTTTCAGCAAAATCAATCAATGAAAACGTTATAAAGTAAACAAACTTTGGAATTGCATGCATATTTTACGCTCAGAAGACCAAATGGATTGTACGGTTGCTTTCTATGTTGTAGTCTCGTAAGACCAAGTGGACTGAAATGTCGCCTTTAAATTTCTTTTCAATAAACAATTTTCAATTTACTAAACTCATCTTTAACCCACTCAGTCACCATATTAACAAGAAACTACCAAAAAAATTTTTTTGCTTGCTTTAAAAACTGTGGTCCATAAAGGGTTAAGCGTGGCATGGTGGTCAATAGCTTTCTTTTTTATTTCCTGCATGTTTAGTTTAGTTTGTGAATATCGCAGAATGATTAATTAGGAACGAATGGTGACGATTATATGGACGATCTAGCTGCTTGCACGAAGTTCATTCACTGAAAAGCTTTTTTTATTTTTTATGTAGATTATTTGAAGGTTCCAGCGCATAGGATCTTTCCATTACTACTGGGGACTGGGTAATTTCGCTGGCATGCAACCTTCACCTAATCATGCATGTCGTCTATAATGAATTATATTTCTCCTTCGTATATCATTTAATTTACCTCGGATATAAACAGTCAGCATTTGACGATCAACACAGATGTGCATGCTGGTCTCCAGCTGACACGTAGGCTCCAGCTTGTGACTTGCAAGGAAAGTACAGTAAAATGAAACATAGTCGAGTACGCAGAAAATTTCAGTTATAGCTCTTGGTTACGCAGCCGTGCACCACCAAATTTGTGCACCAATCAGCCCTGAAAGGAACGCCTAGCGTATTTCCGGATGACCACCAATCAGCCGCGGATGAAGCCATACGTCGGTAACCAGCCCGTGACATCATCTTGCTTTGAATATTAGGAGCTTTACGCCACCATATTCTGAAGCGAATAGCCCAGAGAGTAATGGTTGTCCACCACTGAACCTTGCATCAAATCATCACTTCATACCCTGACCTTGGCTCGAACTGCAACTTGCGGACAACGGACTTCGACCAACCAGCCGAGGTCGCCAGTGGAACTGCATGCATCCTGCCGTGCACCACCAGCCTTTCGATCGCCCAAGCCGTGCAACTGGCTGAGCGCCGCAGCTTGTGGGAGCAGGGCTCCCAGCGCTGGGTTTTTCCACTCAGATCTGGGGTTTTTGGCCGTCACCTGGGTGTATCTTTCTTTTAAATGTCAAAATCTGGGTTTTTTCCTTAAGTAAGCTCATTTTAGCTAATAATATACTTGAAATATTGCAAAATTACAATGTTTTTTGATGAAATATGTGTTCTATTTTTTTAACAGAATCTGCGAGAATCTGGGTGTTTTTTCAGTAACTGTCTAAGTTTTTATCAAATTATTGGCTGGGAGGCTGGCTGTCTCGTCGAGCTCGAGTGAGCCAACAGCTCAGTGATGCACCAGACAAGCCGTATCAGGGTTGTCTGTTGATGCTCGTGGAAAGAGTATTTATGTAACTTACGCAGCATATTTATAAATAAGTTTAGCTCGCAAAATTAATATATTACGGGCAGGCTTTGGAATGAAAGAAAGGTATTTTTGCCGGTAAATTAATTCTATAACCAAAGATTTTGCGCAGTATTCGTTTAATGTAGATTTAAAAATAAATCCATGTCATTCTGCTGCACGGTAATGCCGAAGAATGAATGCAGCGGAGGAATATTCACGCTACTTACAAATAATGCTAATGTGCTACATGGACAGCCTGATTACAAAACCATTGCAGACTAGATTATTAGCAAGTATACTTAATAATGAAAACATTCTTCATTGGCTTAATTTTAAAATCCGTCCAAAAAATTCGAGTGAACGATTTATTGTTAGTAAATTAGCTAAATCGATATTAATTGCCCAAATATATTATCATTTAACTTAAAATATATAAAACTAGATTGGTTTCACAAGTATTGGTTCTCATCTTTCAATTGGGAATGAAATTATGAAGCAAAGCTGAGCAAATGCTAATTTCAGAATGAAATACCGATTTCACCTCTATTTTATGGTTATTCAAACGTTTTAAATAATAAATCAACGTATCCGTCGCATTGCTAGACGGTGTGTGTTTATTAATTTTTTTGCGACTTTTTGTGCTAGCTGAAAATACAATTTGTCCTTGCCCAGTCAGATCAAATTAATTATTAGGTCATTAGCAAATCAAAATGATAATCTACCACCAGGAACGGTGGGTTCACCAGTTATATTAATATATATTTTTTAATTGTAAAAAAAACTCCTTCAATCAATGAGGAGAAATTTTTTACGGTACGTTCAACTGCGTCCGTTCCTACCCTAAAAAACTTATTTACTCAAGCTTCCCTGCATGTAAAGAGTGCGAACTGACCCGTCGTTACAGTTTGCTCAATTATAAGAGCGCTCATATCTTCGTCAATGCTGCGACGTAGCTTAACTAAGAGGGTACCCTCATGCAGGTACTGGCTAGTGCATGGAAGAAGGACTCTGGCGCTGGGTGCAGCAAAACGTGTTTTGTTCAGCCAGTTATTCCGTTTTAGATTTTTTATTTATTCTCCATTTATAATGCTCAACGGCAAACGTCACGAAGGAATAATATTGAATTGCAGGATATGTTATCATGGGAATAACCGTAGTTATTGAGGGAAATCTTCATCTATTCGCAGAATAACGAAAGATGTTAAGGCAGCTGAAAGTTCTTTTCAGTTTATCTGAAGTTTATTTGACTGAGTTGCTTTATTCAGTCAGTTTACTCAGTCAAATAAACCTGCATAAATGAAAAATTGTGAAGATTTTGACTGAATTTATATCTTTTTTTGTGCAACAGATATTCTTTATTTTTACGAATGAAAAATACGCCAGAAGTAAAAATGTAATCCTCCCAATAGGAGCTGGTTTAACTGACAATAGCCAATGCGTAACAAGTGACCTGTATAAGCAGCCGGGTTAAATAAACTATTGTCACAAAAAAATGCATTTCGTCAATAAAATGGAATTAGGTCTAACCTGGTGACTTAGGATGGGACGCCTGTTGGCATCCCATTTTAGCTCAGTTAATAAGTTGGGAAAAGAGTTAACAGTTTTATCCGCGAAATAATTTGTTTAATTATGTACATATTTACATCATAACCAACCAAACAAGAAGACCCAAATTCTGATTCAACTGAGTGTCTCATTAATTTTAAAAAAACTTTCAGCGTTTCTGTCTAATCGTTTCCGAAACATTAAGAGGCCTGACAAAACAAAATAACAATACTTTCCCTGCTTGTTATTCCTCCATTATATAAAAATAATAAAAGCGGTTTCAGCGTTTATTAGGCCGTAGGCCTGTCGCTGATTCTTAACATCGCAGAACATTCACAGCTTGTTGCGGTCTCGAACTCGCAACTCACTGCTACAATTCTGCGTTGCTTAACCGCCCGGCCTCCTCGCCGATTCTGACCAGAAACTGTCGCACAGAGCTGGGAACCCGCTCGAACCCGCTCCTCTCTGCGCCAATCTTGGTACTCTGAACTGTAACCACTGTGCCACCATTGAAATATGTTATCGCTTATTCGGCGCCTAAACATATTTTTTAGATGCGTTCACTTTTTAACAAGAAGAGAAGCTTCAATACTGCGCGGAAGACTCGAATTTATTTTATATTATTGTTTCATTCTCATTGAAATTTTCACCTAAATTCAGTGCATCTAATTTATTCTTTCAAGGAACGAGTGATGCGCACAAGCAGAATTTCAATGAATGTTATTATTTATTATGCGTTATGAAATTTATCACCTATAAGCTGTATTTTTAAGGTAATAATTTTAAAAAAGGCCAGATAATAATAATAAAAATAATATAAAAAACATATTATTAGTGCACATTTGTCCTCCGAGAAGTTTTGCGGAGCGCGCTATTAAGTGACGGTTTTTTTCTATCAATAAACCAAGTCACCGACTAACGAGGTCTTAAAATCCTTCTATTAATAATTTGATGGACACCACGAAGACGTCATTGCAGATTAAATTGTCCTCGTCTAGCGTAAATAATTAATCATACGCAGTGAACATAGCTTGTGACTTCGTGCTCGAAGCTCCATTTCTGAGTCTTGTGTATTTCAACACAGTGGAACATTCATTAACTAGAGTGCACGGCATGTTGATCAGCCATTAGACGATCAGGAAACAGAACTACGCGACACACAATTAAATTTTCACATAACTATATCTCTATGATTTATAAATTCCATGGGCTTCCATCGATTTTTCCTTTCACGAATATTTTCATTTTTACAACACTTCTCTTTAACTTCACTTCTTGTTGTTTGTTTGTTTGTCTGCCACAAATCTTATAATCGATATTTAACACACTTCTACCTGTCCAATCGATCTGAAATTTTGCACACTTGCGTAAAGTTGGAGACAATGCATGAATCAATTGACAGAATAAATAATTTTTAAAATTAATTTTTTTTTCAATATTAAAAAAATTAACAAAATAATTTTGTCATCCACAAATCTTATAAATGATATTTGACACACTTCCACCTGTCCAACTGTGACTGAATGCGATAGTAAGAAAATTATTTATTGCACATTGCCCTATTTTGGTAGTGCGTCTGAAGCTATGTCCAAAGAATTAAAAATGCTGCGTTTGAAATATTTCCCAAATATAAATTTGCATGTTTACTGGTAAATAATTTCAAAATTAGTTCTTTCTTCAGGTATAAGGACGTTATTCCTGCTCGGATGCGATCAAACCTGGTCTATGAGTTCTGTTGTGCACGCTGTGCATCTACGTACGTTGGAATGACGTCGCGTAACTTCTACATCCGGGTTTCTGAACACCGTGGCAGGAGCTATGGTTCTAACTTGCCTCTCGCCAAGCCTCCTCATTCTTCCGTGCGCCTCCATGCTGAACAGTGCGACGTGGCTGTATCTGAGAGTGATTTCAGGATACTCGGTTCCACTTCTGGCTGCTCGGATTTGAGAATTTTGGAGTCTCTACATATCTTCAAACGAAAACCATGTCTCAATAATGCGTTTAGCTCATATAATCTGGAAATAGTATATCGCTAGGATTTTATATTCTTGTCGTACTCGTACCCCTAGGACTAAGTTGTTCATAACTAGTCCTGTTTATTTCGATATAATGTTAGGTCTTGTTTAGGTTTTATGTCTGCCTTTGAATTTTGACTTTCAAAGTGATTTTATTAATTTTTAGTTTAGTCGAACTGATGATGGAGCTGGACTCCGAAACGTTTTCAATATCGATAGGGTGAAATTTCTTGGCGTTTTCTTTGCTTTTAAATTCCTTGTGAACTTGCGATATAAACAGACTAATAATATAAGTAGCTCAATTCTGAATTGCCGGTACACTGCCAGTAATGCTGGGGCTCGCATGTTGCTAGACGTGCAGGAGCTGGGAGTTGATGGAGTGAACTTGGTGCTTGTGTCACCAACGCTTGTTGCTGCGGCAGCGGAGTCTAGAGAATTGCACATTGATGGCACATTTAAAGTGAGCATAAGAACTAGCTAGCTTGTTACCTCGTTTCCAGGTGTAAGTTTAAAGGGATGGCTTGTTCTTATTGTCTTTTATCGTCACTGAATACTTCAGATTTACTATACAATGTCCGAATCACTCGATCAGAATGATTTTAATTATTTTGATTATCATTCAATATCTTATCTTTACCAACAAATATTGATTATCGAGTTATCTTTTGCCAGGTTGTTACAAGGATGTTCCAACAGCTGCTCACCATTCACATAGTTGCATTTAACCATGTGAGTGACCATCAGCAGCAATTACCCATATTTAATTATTTTACTGTCCAGAAAAAGATTCTTTATATTTCAATTATATTTTGATGCTTTTAGTATATACAGTATAGTATGCTTGTACTATTTGTAGTACATACCGTAACACATATTACATACTCATTGAATAAGCATTTTTCTGTGTGTGAGCCTTCACCAAGTGTCTTGTTAATTTTCCACTAGGTACTAATTCAAAAATCCCTTTGGTATCGTCTGTACTCTCTTAAGTTTTTAAGCTTAGGTTTATTATTTATGAAAGTATTGATAATTTATGGCCAATTGTGTCCATGACATGAAATTATTTATGTAAGTATTGATGAAATATGCCGTATATGTCCATGAAATTACCTAACTTGCATTTATATATAGCTTTTTAGCGCACTTTCTCATTTATGGAATAAATGCACTATTGTGCTCGCCATGTCCGTCCGTCCGTCTGTCCGTCCGTGATTTCGCGTTTTCGTCGACGAGAAAATGCGCTCTCTGTCACTCACTGCAGTGAGTACTGAGTTATATTTTTTTATAATATATGTTACTTCACACAAACGCTCTTGAAATGATGGTTCCAATTACCGTTGTGCGATTTTTAGAATGTGAAAAGGCACTATCACTTGTTTCTAACTCATCATCGTCCTAACTCCTTGAATGTTAGCGTGGTGCGTAACTTCTTACTCTTTGAATTGACATGGAGCTTTCTATACTGTGTCCAACGTAACGTTTAAAAGTATTTGTAGTAAAATATATCTTAAGAAAATTAGTTGGATGCTTAAGTATTCCATTTTTTCTGTCTTTAGAGCTTTCCCGTCGTGTTCGCCTTGATGCAGCGGCGGACTACAGTAAGCTACATCGCGGTGCTGCGGGTATGTCGCGACCGCCTGGGCTTGGCACCCGACACGGTCATCACTGACTATGAACTTGGACTAGTTCAATCAGTGCAGACTGTCTTCCTGCGGCCAGAGTAACTGGTTGCCTTTTCCACTTTGCTCAGGTTCGACACTTGAGAGTTTTACTGAAAATTCACGTTTGAACAAGTTGTAGATAAGATCTCCTAAGTTGATTCAATTGGAGCAAATCAAACACTGCACCGCGTGAATATAATCATGCCTTGTCCTAGTTTCAATTAAAAGAAATAAATTGTAAATTAATGGTAAGTAACAGGCATTTAATTCTTTAAAAGAAGTAGGTAAGATGCTAGCCTGTGAAATGTAAAATTGCATGTGCAAATAACGATTACGGAGCTTGGGTGTTAAAGATTACACTAAGTTAGAGAGACGCTTACAACTCATCGTCGAGTAGACTATTGTTGGCCAGTTAGCTTACTTACATGTACAATAGGTCTTTTTGTGTTGACAATTCTTTGCCCGAAATTCATTATCATTGCAGAATTTTATTTGAAGGTCGCCGTTACTGAAGTGTTGACTGAATTTGTTTCATTAGGCGTACTGATTTGATTCTCTTTCCGGTCATCAAGCTATTTGGCGTAAAGTTCAGTCGCTAGGAATGGTTGGCGCTTTGAGGCAGGATGATGGACTGGACAGTGCAGTGAAGATGGCGATGGCTTTGCCTTTTCTACCAGCGCGAGATGTGGAGGCTGGGGTTGTGGCTGTACAAGAACGAGCCGATGACACTGCTGCCGCTGCCGCCCAGTTTCCAGCCTTTCTGCGATACCTTCGCCGGTTTTGGCTGGGTGCCGTCGGGCCGGCGGTACTGTCGGTGTTTGCTCAGCCACGGCGGACCAACAACACAGTGGAATCATTCCATCGAATGCTATCCCGCGTCATTCCACCACATCCAAACGCACTCTCGTTCCTCGATAATCTGCTGTTAATAGTGTCATATATTGATTATTTGGAGTGAATAAAGTAGGTACCGGTACCAGGTTACAGTTCAGTGTACCAGGATTGCACAGAAAGGCGCGGGTTCGATCCCAGCTCTGTGCGCCAGTTTCTGGTCTGAATCGGCGAGGAGGCCAGGCGGTTAAGCACAGCACTCAGCAGAATTGTAGCAATAAGTTGCAAGTTCTAGACCGCAACATGCTGTGAATGTTTTGCGATGTTGAGAATCGGCGACAGGCCTACTAAACGCTGAAACCGCTATTATTATTATATTAGGACAGTTGTCCTAATATACAATTATGCTCACATCATTGCGATATTATGCTCACATCATTGTGGATTGTTCCAATTTTCTCAGATGCGCTGCGGAAGCTAGAGGCCTCCCTGGCAAGCGATTTCAGCCTCTCCACTGCAGGGCGGCCAATCAGGCGTACGCGGAAACCTGCATACCTTGCAAATAACACTCGCATCAGGAATGCAATGCGTGAATTTGGTAACGGAGCGTAAGTATTCAGATATATATTTATGGTTATTTTTGTTGTCGACGCCAGAATCTTTTTATACTGGTAAGTGCATTCGTTACATGACTGGAATGTGTACAAACCCGAATAATTAGGATTTTTTACGTTTAATTTAACCGTGTAATGAACAGGGAGAAAAAGGGTGGGCGTCCCTGTGCTTTTGGAACCCCGGGAGGATGAATGATAATTGGAACAGAACCAACACACAGTCAGTGCCGAGCTATGCTCCTGATGCAGTCAGACTATGCATGTACATATACTACTATAACGCGTTTTGACATCCCTGCCGCATTTCCAAAGATCCATCCGAGTTCTTCATTTGACAGGCACTTTTCTGTCAATGTTCGACTTGAATAACCAAAATGCTGATCCGTAGCCCAAGTTTATTTCTTTCTTCCATGACTTGACTGAACTGAAGAATTCTAAGTATGCTGGGTCCCTTATCGATTTAGTAGTTTCGGCTAAATTAAATAATTCCCAGATTTTTTTAATATAAAAAGTGCTCAAATATACGAACTTCAGAATCCGCAGTATGCCCCCATTTGTGAACTGGCACGGCAAGTGCATTACGCGGACCTTCAAAAAATCCCGTGAAGTAAAACGTTTTTGGCTTTTAAGTTGGTCGATTCGGGGCTAAGTGTAAGGGGCTTTAAAAGTTCTCACCGAAAACTTCGACGGGAGAGCATTCAGAGTACGGGAGTTGGCAACATGTATTTTAAGCGGGACTTCTTGAATCGAACGTTCCACGCTTCGACAGTATTAACTCGTACTAATTACTAACCAAATTTGCCAACTTTATCGATCCCTAAAAAATCATTTTTTTTCCATGATATGACTAAACGCGACTCGTCTGCTCAAGACAGTGAAAAAATCTTCCGAGTGCTTTCAAAATGTAGGTATGGAGTTCATCCGTCATGGTGATTTGGTAGACTGTTCAGACTGTACTCTTCAAGCCAGTTGAAACTCTGGTGTTCAACCAACTACAATACTGCCTCCCGGCACGGCAAGCGGGTGCCTGGTAAAATAACTTTCATTAGAATTGCAAACCGATCGTCAAGCCACTCTTCTAGAAACATCTACGCACGCAAGACGTCGGTTTTCGACTTCTTGGAAGGGCCGAAGGCGAAACCCATCAAAACTTAGGTGTTGATGTATTACAATTTGAAATACTTGAATGAACTAAGTGAGTAGTTTCGCCCAATGCTAAGCGCTTACAAGCAATCTGATAGTCGAGCTGCAGCCGCAGCGACAAGCCCCTTCTGCAAAGGCGGCTGATAAGCAACTGTTCAATCTTGATTCTTGAATTGAATCTTCTATGTCTCTATTATGGAACCCTAGCGCCGACTAGCGGTCGTTCTGGTAGTGGTCGAGCACGTATGCAGTCGTGGGCATAAACTCATCTTCAAATTAACAAGTTTAGTGTGTTGGGATCCGGTTGCCTGGAAGTTCAAGAACGGCTGGTTTTGTAGTCAATAGTGCTATGGCGTAGATTTTGATGTTCCGAACCAGTTCTTCGCATATTTAAATAATTGTCACTGAAATTTCGTTAACGAAAGACTCTCCCCTAAACTTTATTTTAGCAGTAATCGAAATGTCGACTCAAATAGAGCTAACAAGTATTTGCGTTTCTTACCAGACATTTCGGGCACAATGGCAAGGTTTTCACGATCAGCCTAAGAAAGATGCCATATTTACCCAACGGTGGTAGATACTTGGTGCCCTCTGCAAGATCCTCCATATTTATTATTAATGCATCTCAATTGGAAAGTAGATCCCGTTAAAAAGAATTATCCTCTATTTCAAGATGTATTCTTGAAGAATAACATGACGTTGAGTTGAAGCCGCAACTTTGGATACCGCGAAATTCAGAGAGCTCAAAATTTCGTTAATTGGACCGTTGCTAAGAGAATAGTTTATTCGGAGATCATTAATCCGGATTACATTCTCGCTTCTCTATTCTGTCGTGTGACGAAGGTCAGAAGAAAGTTCAGCTTAAATTGGGTCATGGCCGTAAGAGAAAATATTACATATTTTTTAATCATTATTGAGCAAGGCGTTCTGATCGGCTCACCATAATTGTATCGACAAGTTTATCTTGTATCGGTATTCCAACGAAGTATATATAACTTCGCAGGAATAAATGTTTATTTATATGTGATAAACATTGATAGGATTTAGATACAGCAGCTCGAATGTCGCTGTCACCTGTGAAATTTGAATCATTTTACGGTCGTAAACTTTTGCTGTTATTTGAATCTTTCTCATACTACCAAAACTTTATCATCATATAAGCTTTTGTGAAGCAGTCGCCGCGTAGAAATGTTCAGTAGCGCGTGCGCAATGACAAAGAGTTGAAGAGCTATGGGACGCCTGTCGGAGACCACCACTGCCTTGCTTCGAATGGACTATC
This sequence comes from Hyalella azteca, assembly GCF_000764305.2. Classification (NCBI taxonomy): domain Eukaryota; kingdom Metazoa; phylum Arthropoda; class Malacostraca; order Amphipoda; family Hyalellidae; genus Hyalella; species Hyalella azteca. The sequence continues at coordinate 46,210 of NW_025947727.1, forward strand.
ATGATCCCTTCCCTGAAGAACGTAGCCTACAACACTTCTTGACTGTAACATTATCAGCCGCACGCCACCAGACAGATCACATCCATTGAATTAGACCAGTCAGCCCACAGGAAAATAAGCCTGACGTCGTATGGCCCAGCGTCGTCCGCCAACACGCGAAAAATTTTTACACCACCCGGACGGAGCGCGCCGGAGCCTTGCAGTGATTTTGACGTACGCCACCGAGCCGTCCGTATCGAATCCGAGCCGTCCCGTGTGTCGAATCAGCCCAGGGTTGAACGCCGTGCGTCGAACGCTGCAGACTCCACACTATTCAAATTTTCCTTCGTTTAGTATACTCTCGGCAATGTAGGAGGAGTGCTGCTCGCTGCAGCTTCTTGATTGAATTTGCCACAAACAAGGGTGACCGCTTCGATAAACTCGCAAAATTGTGAGACCAGTATCGGATATCTCGAGATGACATTTTGATGTGAAAAACTAGAGCTAGCAAGGAACTATGTCACAGCTCTCAACATCATTACAGACTGAGATAGAGTGACGTTTGACCAATTAGTCGGTCGCCCGCCCACACACTCAAACTTATCGTCAGTCTTGCAGGTCTCGCCCGCCCGGCTTTTCTAGGTTTGTCAAACTTCCAAACTCCGCCCACCCGTCCTCCCCTGCATCGACTCGCAAATCTTCACACAATAAAAATGCATGCTTACTTGGAAACAAACGATTTTCGTTCAATTTCAATTCAAATAATGGATTTTCATCAATTGATTTCATGGATTTTGTTCATCTTGACAACTCGTTCAATCACAAGATTTTCAAGGCAAGAGCAGTTCAGAACTACAGAGCTGATAATTAGTTTATTTATTCTTGATTAGCCAACAATTTTGACTAGCGCCACAACTCTGCTCACAATGTTGGGCCAGTCCTCAGAGTGTCTTGGTGGAAAATGTACAAACCCTGCAGTTATAACATAACATAACATAACATAGTGATCTCGGCGCTGAAGCGTAGGCCTGATGTGGCCTGTCGCCGATTCTTTTCCTTGTCGTACCTTGTTCACAGAAGATCTAAAATCGTGTCATTTGACCGGATCTTTTCATGACTGACGGACGATAGTTTGAAGTAGCTACTAGACTTCCACCGGGTTCGATAAGGAGCTAGACATTTCAAATCTGAACATATATTTTTCCATAGCTTTGTCTATTCTGTTCTTGAACGCATTCATACTTTGAGCGCCAACGATGTCATCGGGGAGGCTGTTCCACATGTCGGTGATTCGAAGCGAGAAGAAATTTTGTCGCGTGGTGAAGTTGCAGCGCAGTTTTTTAGCTTATAGCCGTGGCCCCTGGTGTTGGTTCTTGTTTCAAATTCTAGTAATCTTTCGGGGACCTTGTATAGACCATGAGTATACTTGTATACTTCAATGAGGTCCCCACGCAGACGTCGATAACAGAGGCTTGGAAGCTTCATAATCTGCAATCTTTCTTCATAGGACTTGCCCTTCAAGCCTGGAATTATCCTTGTTGCACGTCTCTGAACATTCTCTATTAAATTTCTGTCCTTTTCAAATCTCGGTGACCACACAACGTTTCCAAACTCTAGACTCGGGCGTACGACAGAATTATCCTTGTTGCACGTCTCTGAACATTCTCTATTAAATTTCTGTCCTTTTCAAATCTCGGTGACCACACAACGTTTTCAAACTCTAGATTCGGGCGCGCGACAGCTACAAACAACTGCTTCATCGCTTCTGCATCTAGGAACTCGTATGAGCGTCTATTAGTCCAAGAAGTTTGTTGGATGTGTTATTCAACAGGCTTAGAAAATTTCAGCTCCTTGTCGACATAAACTCCGAGATCTTTTTCCACACTAGACTTTTCAATCATTACTTTCTCGTTGCAACCATGTCTTCTCATATGTAATGAGAGTTGGAAGTGTCCCTTTAGGTGATTAATTTTGTTTCTTTTTATTATACGAACTGGACATTTTTGATCTAAACACTGGATTCCATAACGAGTTTTGGAATTTCCCACTGCATGAGCAACAACACATTGCATAGAGAGAGAGAGAGAGAGAGATCGCATGGGACACGACAGACAGTTGAGCGGAGTCGACAATATTTTATTGGCTATCATAATTGGAGTCCATTGACAGCTAGCATCTGGCGGTCTGGGAGTTGTAGGAGCTGCTTTTCTTCGATGACCCGAATTTTGTAAATGAGGAGTCAAGGGAGAATCACTGTTCACGGATGATTGGTCATGTAACGTTGAGATTTGCAAATCGAAATTTCCAATGGTATTTTCTCCCGATTGACGGATAACTTCTGTATCATTGGAACGTGGCGTGGCGTGAAGTCATGAATAAAGGTTGACCACATTTACAGCAAGACACGGGATAGAGTTTTAGGCGCTCTGAAAAATACGTGATAGATTGTCTTAGGCGCCCACTTTGAGTTTGAGGCGTCCCACGGAAGTGGACATTGTGTGCCTATATTGATGAAGGTTCTAAGTTATTGATATCATATTTCAGATTGCTGGAGGGGGCCTACACATGATACTTGATAAAACGATCACCAGGGAACAGCAGCAGTGTTTGACCGTAGCATTCGTCGAACATTACACTATTCTGCTGTGCAACTGGGTTGCTGAGGGCTCGTAGAACGCGACGTGCAGAAACCTTAATTATGGACGAATAGCGACGATAATATTGACGATCAAGCTGCTAGCAAGAAGGTCATCCACTGAAAATCGATTTAATATTTTTCGTAGAATTATTGAAGATTCAAGCGTAACGAATCTTTCCATTACTGCTGGGGACCGGGTAATTTCGTTGCATGCAACTTTTTCCTAACCAAGCATGTGCCGTCCATTAAGAATTACACTTCTTTTTAGCAGATCATTTAACTTATTCATCTAGGGAACAATTCGTCTGAATTTGAAGATAAACGCAGGGTGCGTGTTGGTCTAGCACTCTAGCTGAAACGTAGTACAGATAAATGAAACCTCGGAGAGAACGTAATAAATTTCATTCACATCAGAACGTCAAAATCTACGCCATAACACTATTGACTGTACAAAATCAGCCGTTCTTGAACTGCCAGGCAACCGGATCCCAACGCACTCCTACAACTTGTTAGTTTGAAGATTAGCTTTTGCCCACGACTGCACACGTGCTCATCCACTACCAGAACGACCGCTAGTCGGCACTAGGGTACCATAATAGAAGTCTTCGATGGTATTCGAATACCATCGAGCTACATTATATTTTATCAACGAGCTACATTATTATAATCAATATAATGAAAGCAAATTTACCAGCAACTTTATCAAGTTATACGAGTGCTATGTCGTGTTCAAACTGGTAGACTAAAGATTAAAAGAGTCAGGCTAGTGACTAAACTGTGACTAGAGTGGCAAACTTCAGACTATATATTTGAAACTGCACGAGCAGAGTGGCAGACGATTGCATTGATAATGCTAGAGAATTATCATGCCAGTTGTAAGGTTCAAACAGGATGACTTCAATTTCATTCCATCGTTTATGTCATGACTATCGCCGACCCTCAAACATAGGAGAAATGAAAGTTTGATAGCCTTACATTAATTGCCCAAAGCTTATAAAGTAATTTTTAACAATTAAACATTGACTAATGTACTAGATAAACTAGTAACGCTAACGAAAAGTTAAGTCATAAGACACTACGGTACCGAAGATAAACGGTAATGTAAAGGTAATTGAATGCAAATTCTAATCAACGTTTTGATTATTTCACTTTGAATAACTGACAGAAGTGATCATCTTTATTCATCTCTAAAGTGCCAGTGACTACGCACTAACAAAATGGTGCAGCTTTCAACACTGCCTCTGTAATCTGCCAATTAGTGTTTGCATGCAGTCGGTGACAAGTCATTGCAATCTAAGTGATATCAGCTGATCATGCAGCTAGCTCTCTACAGATGCAGACGACAAATTAGCCGCCCCCTCATGCAGTCCTCGCATAAAGTATTTTTTTTTTCTTTATCAAGCGCATCAGTTACATCTTTGAAGTTGCCGAAGATTTTGAAGTTGCCACTTTTCGAGCAATATTTATAGTTTTGAATTGGGCCGCATTCCACGAGAGTCTGCATAGCATAGCGAGAACCAATGCGCTGTTCGGGGCGTTCCGAAAGAGGTTGTGCGCTACTGCATGCTCGTCATTACAGCTTCTTTCGGCAAACGTCGTACCTGATAAAAATATTCAAGCAAAAGCAACCCGAAAAAGATTTCAATTGTTTCGATTCTAACATATTTTATTACAAAAACGTCTAACAAGCCTGCTTATACATTAACCTCAATTACGTAAATCACCGTCTTCTGGCAAGTAAAATGTAGTCATTACATTTATTTGTAAAATCATCACCTATTCTCTCCCAGAAAACGGAAATCTCACTGCGGTAATAATTTTCTTTTAGCCGTATTTTAAGCTTGAATCAAGAACCCGGATACCTTTCCTATTTTTCTTGATAATGTTCCATTTAAAATATATGTGTCGATCATCCATGCTATTTTTTGCCAATTTATTTCAGTATCAGCAGTAACCAAGAACATGCGCATGGACTGGATTAGCTGAGTGTGGTATACGACTGATCTTTGAATGCACGAGCCTCAACAGTAACTGAAATTAAAAGGAGAGAAATTAGCGCTGTTTTAGTTTGAAATTGTTCTATATGCAGTGTGGTTCAAGTGCAAGTCAATTGTTGATTATTCATTCATACGAGCAAATGCCTGAAATTGGATCTGTTGCATGCTTTAAGTTTCCATGCAAGATAATTACATTTTTCGAATATTTATTATTGTCATATGAATGAAATGAAAGTGCCATAATAGTTACCTACTCTATATAGAAGGAGCGTACTTTTATATGCCAGTACCACTTTTAGTATGTGTTATATTTCAATACCTTGTTGCTCTCCATGGGTTTCTTTTCGGAGCGGAGGGAGCTGGAAGGTCTCCTCTTCTAGTGGCGCTTGTGGCAGTGGGGAGCGGTGTCTGGTTGAAGTTGTGGCTGTTTCACTCCTTTGCTGGCGTGCTACGTGTCCCCTTTCAGGTCGTTTTTGGCGTTCTCAAGTTCGTTCGGCTCGATCATCATTAGTTTGCGGTGTACCAATAATACTTGGCTCAGGTCTTACAGAGGGACATGGCTGCACATCATCAGCTACTTGATGTGGAGGTTGCTGATGAAATTTAGGTACATTTTCTACTGGACTTTTTGGAAAGAAGGAGCACAAGTGGATTGCTCTGGGAGAGTTCTGGTAGGCCTGCTTGTACCACCCTGCAAGTACCCAGTCGGCGTTGTTGTAATGGTCTTGTAGGGTGGTACGGATATGGTCTTCGAACTCATTCCATGGGAAGTTGTCCTGTAGTTCGACTTTATTTATATTTTAGTTTATATCATACAAGAATATTCAGTATCAAGCGTGTCTTTATTTATAGGATTGGGTAAGTTAATGCATAATTGTAATCTATTGTCATAATTGATCATAATGTCCATGATCAGCCTGATGGAATTGGAGTAAATCTTTGGGTAAAACATCTTTCTTTACGACTGGATGCTGGATTCCGCTTTCTACTTTTCTCCATTCTTTTTCATTCACGTCTCGCCGACACCTGCCATTCATTTTTATATCCAGTCGTCCGTTCTCGTTCAGTTCGTCAGTTCGGGATCCTTCAAAATGAATTCTTTGATCTTATTTTTGCTGTCAAATTTCTTCTGCATTCGCCGTCTATTTTGAGAAATCAATCGAAGTATCGGGAATAAGTTACCGACTGGAAGGGCTGAGCAGAGACCGACAGAGCTCAGCGCCTTCGTAATCTCTCTTAAAATCATCAACAATCCTTTGTTGTTTTGCCTTCACATTATGCTGATTATCTCGCGATTCAGTCTATGTAATGGTGAAGAATCGCTTCCTTCGTCCATCGGTGCTGAAGTTATTGCGGGCATCCTCAATTTGAAATTTGGCAAAATTTTCTTCTTCTTGGAGAATATTTTTATCGTGTCGATTTATTTATTCATCGTATCGCTGCACGGCCGTTCCTAGGAACGGAAGTACCAACTGCCTCTGTTGGTCCTGCCGTGCCAACAGATGCAGTTTGCACGGCAGGACAGAGACGCTCTGAGCCGTGTTGCCTATCGCAAAAAATATGTTGGTAATAATCGCTGGGTACAACTGTTCCAAATGAAACTTCATTCGTGATGAAAAAAAATGTTGACACAATTCCTTTTTCTGCCGTGTACAAGTTCTTAGTTGAGGTATGGTTAATAAAAGGCAATTGTTCGTCCCATCACTGATTTATCTTTGAGGCCTAGTAATAAATCTGCTGATTGTTGCGGTGTTCGTGCGAGGACGTAGATCTCCTTCCCTTCAGTAATTTCTGTGTGGATAAATTGGTAGATTTTTAGATATTAAAAAATGACCCTCCAAGTATCTGCGTTAGTAACTTATATAGAGATTAATTATTATTCAAGGGACAAAGCGAAAAAATAGTTAAATAAGGAAAATGTTTTACATTCCTGGCGTTTTGCATGGTATGCCATCATTTGTTATTGGTATATTGAAATATTTGCGAAATTCAATGTGATGAAGACATTGAATTATATTAAATTAGTTATTGAAACAAATTACGTTTGTATTTTATTGATTAACAGGTGGTTTTGAGACGCAAGTTGGGTAAAAATGTTTAGATACTCGAATTGAACGCAAGAAAGGGAAGGCTTGGGTGATTCATACAGTTTAGAAAAATCGAGATAAACTATCAAACAATGCTTCCAAGTCGGAAATTAATATCATTTATTGGAATTTTAATTGCAGATCTGCTGATTGCTGGAAGTTTCTATATAATTTATAGCTTACCGGCATAACAGAAGTCGATGATGGTGTGGGAGCTCTTTGTTAGAAATTCTTAACTTCTCAGCGCCGTCCGGTTTGGGCGCCTTTACGGACACAATGATTGCAAGCAACCTGTATTGTGCCGCTGGGCACTCAGTGTCCTCTACGATTGTGCTCAAATTTGTTTGTTGCACATCGGTCAGAAAATGTTGGAAACGGGCCGTAACCTGCGCCGGTGTAACCCAATTGGGGCTCGCAAATTCCCCGGGCTGGCTACGGCCTTCCGCATCGGCCAGCTAAAGTTGGCAACGGGCCGTAACCTGCGCAGGTGTAACCCAATTAGGGCCCGCAAATTCTCGGGGCCGGCTACTTCCATCCACACATTCAAGCGAAATTATTCAATTTACCGCAGTTGTTGCACTTCTTACCAAACGCAGTGCATTTACCCTTTCCATGAACGAAGCCACAGTAGGAACATTTCCGGCTGTCACTGTCAGACTGAAACGCTTCCCCTGGCTTGCGCTGGTTGTCGCGGATTACGCAAACATTTTCTGCCGGTTTGTCATCTTTCTGGAGGCGTCGACCGGTTCTCACGTCGCAATACGAGCGCGTATATTCCATGACGAGATCTTGTGTACATTTATCCCGATTGCAGAGATAAAGGTGCTCGAGTTTCTTTGTCAGTTTCTCGTCGGCGATACCTGCGACGAACTGGTCCCGTATTCGCTCTTTCTTTGCCGCTCCGAATTCACAGTCTTCCGCCAATACAAAAAAGGCTCTCAAATAGTTCTCCTCGGACTCTCCGGCTACCTGACTTCTACGCTGAAACTGTCGCCTCTACCTAATGATGTTCAATTTAGGCTTGAAATACTCGTCGAACCTCCGGAGTACAGTATCGAAATTCTTCTGTTCTTCTGCCGTCAGACTGAAGGTTTTCAGGACATCTTCCGAATATTTTCCGGGTTTTCCCATGCAGTATTTTAAGCTGGCGACCTGAATCTCGTCATCCTCGCTTTCGAGCTTCGTGACTTTACGGAAGGTCATGAAGCAACTTCTCCATGTATCCCATTTTGGTTCGTCAAAATTCAATTGATCGGGAGCGCGATACTGAGCCATTTCATAGAGTTCAACACCGGGGCACCATGTATAAGCGTTAACACTGAACAATACAGACCGTAAAACACAGGTTGGATTAGAACATGTACTGACCGCGGCGGAGGCGAATTTGAGGTGTTTGCTCGACGAGGATAAAATGCATACTGACAAGTCGTGCTTCTATCCTACACGTTAGTTTCAACAGGTACATAATGGTTCGTTACCAACAGCTCGTTACCAACAGCTCCACACACCCCAAGCAAGTGAAGCTCAATTTCAGCCCCTGCATCATTCCTAGTCATGATTGGTCTTGATGAATAACCTTCAGCAGTTATCTTGTTACGATGGATTGGAGGACCGGGACTGAGACTCGGGGTTGAGGGCCGCAACTGACGCTCGGTGTTGAGGGCCTGGTCAAAAGCTCGTTTTCGAGTTTGCAGTCTATTCCTTGCTTAAGCGATTTATTAATTTAGAATTACATTTTATACTTGAATATTATTCCGAAGCCTTTATTCATCATTACCTTATTTCTAAGCAATCAATTGCTCGACTTGTAAACGGGGTAAAATCATAATTTCAAGATTCTTTTTATCAGTTAGATTAAAGTTATGAAATTTTCGATCACCAATATGTCATTGGAGTTTGAGGCACCGAACTCCAATGTGGTCCAGGTCAACTAGTGGTGTGGTCCAGGTCAACCAATGTGTTCAACAAGTGGTCCAGGAGGCGCGTCTGATGGTCAAAGAGCGGCTAGTTGCCCGGGCAGCGTTGCCAGATGATATATTTCTATACCGGATTTCACAAATCTGGTATTTCAAGGTGTCTAGTATGAATATTTTAGATCTGGTATATTTGCATAAATCTGGTATTTTCTGACTTACTGCAAATTTACTGCTTGAAGCTCCACCTCTGAATATTGAACTTCCTCCAGCGTTATAGGCGTGGATTTTATACAGATTACCTCAGAGTGGCGCGACTAGAGGTTTCCCGCCACTTTTGGAACCGTAAGTTTAGCGCTTGATGATATAACCCCTTTCTAATTATTGACATTTAACAGAAGTGCTTAGTGCAATATAAGCAAGAGAGTGATGATCCTTGATTGATGAGTGATGATATGGCCTAGGACCTTGCTCGGTGGTTCGCCTCCTGTGGCGCAAGGGGGACTCGCCCGGGACCAACAGCTGTTGGCCCCTGGAGCGGCAAAGGATCCACCAGGGGGCGGGGGCAATGTGGGATCAAGCCGCAAGGGGAGATGCCCAACACCCCCCCGTTCACAACAGAGGAAGATGGGAGTAGCCGCCCCGGACACCTCTTTAAAAACTTTCGAGGCGAGGGCCCCTCGGGGGCCCGCATCGGTGCCTGCCGGACGGTGGCGAGCCGTTTTGGACAGGCTGGCAGCGGCCCTTAGGGTGATTGGACTCCGGTCCATTCACCCGCACCCTGGGCCGAGGAACTGAAGGGGGCGGAGAGGAGTGGGGGAGAGGCGAAGAGAAGAGAGGAGGGAAAGACGTCACTAGGGTCGGAGGAGGAGAGATCGAGAGGGAGGGGGTGAGGTTGTGGAGGGGAGGGAGAGAGTGATTGTGACGTGGAATGTGCAGAGATTGTCTATGAGGGAGCATAATAGGAGGCGATTGAGGAGAGTGATAGAGAAGATTGTGAGGAAAGGATGGGAGATTGTTTTGTTGAGGGAAATAAGTGCGGATGATGAGGGTGTGTTGTGGCTGGGAGAGGATGAGGAAAGAGTGGTGGTGGTACATGGGAAGAAGTCGGCTGTGGTTTTGAGGGGTGGGGCTTTAGAGGTGTGGGTGGGAGAGGGACAGAAGAGATGGTTTGAGGAGAGAGTGACTGCTGTGGTGTTGGGAGGGTTGCGTCTGGTATCAGTGTATCAGCCTGTGTGGGGAGGGAAAAACAGAGGGAAAAAATGTAACCTGTTCATTTTGGCTAATTATTGTCAAGCCAGAACACACATCCTACTAGGACGGAAGTCACAGCGACACTCTCAGTCTCGCAAGTCGCAATGATCGGCTCGACTCGTTGATTGAACAGTGCAGTGTTATAGTGTAAGTTGTTGCATTTCAAACGAACCACTTCAGAAAATTCAATCGAAATTTCAAGTTATCAGCTCTAAAAAGATTACAGAACCAACTGAACTAGGAGCTTTTCCAAAAGCAAAATCAAACGATGCTTTCAAACCGTTGCTCTCAAAATGCAATGAACTCTCAACATGAAGCTCGCACTGAGCCCATTATTCGTTCAGGCAATATATTCTGTTCTAGATATGTCCAACAGTTTAACTTATGATCAATTAACTTTATCCAACTAATCAGATAAGTAGATTTGATCTGTATTGGTGTTGTCAACATTCAGCTAGCGCGCGTTCAACTTGTGCACCAAAATGCCACGATTTCAAATTCTTCGCGAGCAATCCGTGATTTCTATCGCGAGCAGCCCGCGATAGATCAACCTTTAAGTAGCGAGGTATTTCTGTAATCATCCATCAAGTAGTCATTGAAGGATTTTCAGGAATGAACATTTGATAGTCATTAGCCCTTATTTAACTTGACGTTGTCAAAGGGCAACTTATAGTTCCCGCTTTGATAAGACGAAAAGTGACACACAGAAGTTTGCAGGAGAAACAGTCATTGAATATTCTTTCTGTGAGCTCATTATTTGCCCGCCAACGGAGGCAAACAACGCCTTGACATTCAAACACGTCGTGTGATTTTATTGGCGTTGCAACGTAATTCGTCAATTTCACACGATTGTATTATTTTCGCAGGTATCATAAATATGCCACTGTATTAAGTCTGTTTTGTTTTTTAGTGCATTTACTGAGCCGGTTAGCAAACGTGAGTAGCCAATGTTCCTAGAGGGAGGAATTTCATGCAAGTTGTGATGGTGATGGGTGTTAACACTCCCTAACTGGAGGCAAGTTTTTTGCACAAGTCAGAAAGAGGCTGGTAATAACCGAGATTACTAGCTTAGTTGCCCATGTTATGCAGCTGATTTCTTATTGGAGCGACAGCTACAAAACCTGCTGGGACGGAAGTAACGGCGACACTCTCGCAATGATCGGCTCAACTCATTCTCTTGCTTTTCACCAGTTCCTCCTTGTAAGTTGTAACTTCGTCTCTTTGAGATGCTAACGCTGCTTCTTTCGAGCAAGCTGGACAATTGAGACTTTTCGCCCCTTGTGGGGTGATGATTTATTTGAGATTTTGAATAATTGAAACCTGACGCCCTGCTGACGATGTTATCTTTTGACCTCAAGAACGAAATAGCTTGATATCTGAAGCGCTTGCAAACCAATTTACTACTACCCCGCGAGGTTCTTAGCAGTCACCGGGGCTGCTTCTAGCAGCGACTAACTCCCAGGATTCTTGTCGACGGAAGTTAGGTTGAGGCTCCTCACTCCTCACGAGGTTCCTGAGAGTTGACAGCAGATCTTGTATGGCCTTCATGCCGGTGCCTTCCATCTGCGCTCCTGTTGACGGTGCCGTGGATGGCCATAGATTGTCGGACAATGATGACTGATGTTCATCCGTGACAAGATTGGCGCCAGCATTCCATACAACCGGACTACTATCTGGAATGACATGATTGTCACCAAGATCACTACTATAAGAATTGTCAGTAGTACATGCATGAGCTGGATCAGCATCACCACCAGCCGTTACAGTAAATCGATTACCCGATGCATGTTGGTTCGCAGCTCGCTCCTTTAACAGTCTTTTGACTTCAAAGGTGTCCCCTCGTGCATATACCGCTTTGCATAGGTTTAAAAGCTTGTGCAAGCAATCTTTGTGACGGTTTTGGTTGAAAAATTTTCCGCTATGAAGCAGACAATTTGCTTCTGGCCTTCCATTTGCTAAACATGTCTGGCAGTAATGGTAGTCAACAGTTACATATTGTTTCTTCTTGGCAACCAGATCATCCGACTCGTAAAATTCCTTGTTCGTGGCTTGCTTTTGCTCGGCTTCATTTGGAATTTCCAGGTTGATGCACAAGTTGAAGCTGCAGAGGAAAAAAATACATAGCCATATGCACGCTGCAGTTATAGCAAAAAAACTTGATTGAACCGGTATTGAATGACAGAAATGGATATGAACTACAAGGAAAAACCCGACCATTTCGTAAAATTTTTTGTAAGCATGAATGAATTTTTTGCTCTGTAAAAGGTAATATTATATTAGCACGAGTTCAACGATGTATTTTTCTAAGTAAGGTGTTACAGAATGCTCAATGGATTTGCAATGTTACAAATTTTGGAACCGCAGTTGAGCTTTGAAAAAATAAATAATGCACCACCGTAATTTATCGCTGATTTAAATGTTTTCGTTTTACCAAGTCACTTGAAGATTGTGAAAATAGAATTTACGGAAAACATCTTTCGAAGATTTTTATCCCTTAATTTGCAAGAATACATGTTGGGTTCACCGGTTGGACTCCTGATACGTGTGCAGCAGGTTCACGGTGCTGAAGGAATAACTTAAGGAAACCAAATTAAGGATCATTTTTGGGACAATTTAAAAATAAAAAACTAGAGTTCATTGGCAGTTGGAATGGTTGATCTTGTCATTCTAGATAACTCATGGTCAGTTTATTCCAGTCGTTCTCAAACGTCTTTGCTTTTTGAGCTAGCCAAGATACCAGATTTATCGTGTTAATCTTTTCACAAATGTTACCAAAGCCACAATAGGCGGCTGAATTAAAACCTTTAATCCTCATTCACCTCTCGGTCTGGAATGAGCTGTCGAGTTCATTTAGTTTTCAATCAAAAATAAATTTAAGTATGTGTACAACTAGGAAGAGCTTTAATTACAAGTTATGAATGCCTTTATGAACTCATGTAAGTAGTTGCCGTTCTAAATCTCACTTTATTTACACGACCTAATTTCTCATAGTCATCAGACTCTCTCAGCTTGGCGTCTTCCAGGTCCGGATCGGGGCCTTCAGCACCTGTCGCGCTTGATTCATCGTGGCCTATGGTAATTCCGCTTTTAAATCTGCTCAGAAATGATTAATTTAAAAATCTGTCCTGTAAAAGGTAAGGTGTAAAAGGTGTCCTATCAAACAAGTTGTCACAGTGTAAAAATATTAGGCTGCAAGAAATTGATACGAGACAAAAGTTACTTGAGACAAAGGCATGTCGCACAAGGATTCTCCCTTGTTAAGATCAATATTTCTAGAGCGTATTCCTTCATTAATGCGTGCTGTAATCGCCCATATGATAGACCAATCGCTCGATTATCTTGCCGAAACAGCAGACAAAATTTGCCAGGCGATTTGAAGCGGAACAAATCTAAATAACTTAAATGCAAAGTCCAATTCAAATGCTCCATCATATATTGTTCCATGTCCGCAGCAGCAGCAGCTCAATGCGTTACAACCCTATCCTTTTACAACCTAGCCGTCAACCATGGTGAGCGTAAGATCGGCGATAACACTACTCAGTTGTCCGTCAACGTTGACACTAGCATGCTCTGACGCAAACCCCATAGGCAACGTTTTCAGCTATAGTAACAAATCTCGTTTACAATGTACAAAACGGACCGTAAACACTTTGTAAGTGCAAAAAATAGATAATATGATATAATTCAATAAAGTCAACATATTTTTAATCATTTGGCAAACTAATCACAGTTAAAAGTCGAATAATCTTACACTAATTCCAAAGTGACCGTCGCCAGGCCAGGAGCAGCTCAACCAATCACGTTGGAGCTACAGATTCAGTCTCGTCCCAAGACACTCACAACTAAATCCTACATATATCACAGCTAGACGAGATTCCATATTACGGTCATGAAATAAATATTTGTTTACACATTGCTTAGTCATAAATAAATCAAACCCTTGAGTTAACAAAATAATATAACAGTTAAATGAGATTCCATATTACAGCCATAAAATAAATGTTACCAACAATTGACTAGTCACTAATCTAGCACAGGATTAATAGAACGTACAGTTAAACGAAAAAATATACCACGAAATAAGCATCCCGTCATACATACACCTTAACTATCCTAACAGATTTCACTGCCGAACTTAACGGTAAGAATTTTTTTTTCACGCCGCGTTGATCTGAAATCTGCGTTTTTAAAACTGTCAATTCACACTGATGACATTCCAAAAACCACAGTTGTCACTCCATTTGGTTCATACGAGTTTCTTAAAATGAACTTTGGCTTGTGCTCTGCTGGTAAGACATTTCAGCGTTTCTTGGATGAAGCCCTTTGTGATTCGTCAGTTCCTTTAAGCGGAGGAGGATCTCGTCCAGTAACTTTCATTTACTATATAGACTACATCTTGGTAGCATCAGACGACGATGAACAACATTTAGAAATCATGCGTGCCTTATTAACGCGTCGGACTCACCACGGCCTAAAAATCTACCCACTGAAATGCGAACTCGGCGCGTCACAACTCCGACTTCCGGGACCACCGTATCACAAGCGAAGGAATTGCTCCCTTGCCAGATAAAGTATAGGCAAGCCAGGAATTTCAGTGACCTGAGAAAGCCAAATGCCTTCGCCGTTTCTTGGGCTAAAATTCTATAGACGTGTAGCATCCGTCCTTGCTTCTTGATTTAGTACACTAAAGAAATACGCTCAAATTTTGTCAACCTGGTTAGATAAATTTTATTCATGATCAGTTATATTTCGGGCGCTAATACCTTCGTCGGTGCTGCACCGTATCTTAACAAAGTAAGTAAGTTGTATTTCAAATAAGCATCTACCTAACCTTTGTGTATTTTGTTAACTTTTGATCAGGCTATTTGGGTACCCGATCCTTACACTGGTGACCCCAGATAAAGGTTTAGAGGAAGATGAAGACCGACGGCTGTTGCATCAACGGGAAAGAAGATTCTTCACCAGCGAACCAAGTGATGAAGAAGCCGCAGTTCATGGACGCTGCTGCTGGTGGCTGGTTCTTCATCTTGGAATGCCAGTTCAGGCTACGCGGCATCATCTCAGACTCCATCAAGTTCTACCACGTCATCTCAGCTCTCCCACCCGACTTTGTATGTAAATTACCACGTGAATTATTAAGTGAGTACAAATATAGTTTACTGAAACCCACAGTCATAGACACTACCATAAAACCAAACCGGAACTCTTAGAGAAACTAACTTGCACAACGGCCATGACTGGGGGACCATCCGTCTATTTACAGGAATTACGATCAATCGCAACTAAGGTGGCGACGATTTGGTAGAGTTCAAATTTAATCAATCCCTGCTTCCCGAGATAGCACCTGTCATTGCAGCCCAACGAGAAATGTCACTCGTGCAATTAGGAAGTTTGGCCGACGAACTAATGCCTCTGGTCCGCAACAATCTTGCTAGAACTGCATCAAGTGGAACAGTGCGAGACAACGAAACGGAAGCTTCATTCTCTCATCAAGAAACTTCTACCCTTAACAACTAGATCCCGTACGGTTTACGTCCTTTCAGCAAAGACCAAATGCCGGGAGTTGCAAACCCTGGTGCCAATGGCCGAACAAGGAAAGCCATAAGATGTAACCTAATACGCGGCCGTCCTTCCCTGCTCTACCCACATCTACCAAACAGGGAAACTAGCAGGGCGGGTCGCCACCATCACCTCCAGCCGTCCGCATCCGGAAGTTGCTGCTCGACTAGGAGCGATGAAACTAAAGTTTGATATAGACACCGGCGCCGCGGTTACTTTTGCCTCGTAAGTTTGCGGAAGGAAATCCCCTGCACCCGACTGCAGTCCGGCTGCACTCGGCTGCTGGGGAAGAAATTCGCACGTGCAGACAGTAATAATCAACGATACCTCGACACTTCCAGAACACATACAACACCTGCTGCGGAAATATCCGTCGCTCCTCTCAACCAAGACCACCAACTCGTCTCAGCCTGGCGCGATCTCTCACCGCATCAATACAAGAAGCGCTGTGCCCGCATTTTGCAAACCACAACTTTCGAATGATAAGTATCCTGAATCTAAGAAAGAATATATGAATCTACTGTCATGTGGCATTGTATGACTGTCCAACTCACCGTGGTCCAGCCCAGGCCATATTCACCTCATGCCCAAAGCGGAAAGAAAGACAACTAGGCCAATGCAGATAGACATAGACCCTCCTGACAAATAGGCCAATCTGTAGTGACTACCGGACCCTAAACGTGCTGACTGCGCCCGACAGGTACCCAGTACCACACATCCATAGCGTTTCGAACAAACTAGAAGGTAAACTGGGCATTGCAAGCACCAACAAGCCTTTGAACGCTATAATAGTTTACTGACTGAAGCAGCGATGCTGTCGCACTCAATTCCTGGCGGGGCGATGTACATCACCTGTGACTCATCCAACACTGTTGGATGAGTCAGTAACTTTCAGCAGAATAGCAGAAATTATTCAGTCAACGTGCCAAAATTACCCGACACGACGTATTTGTTATTTGTTATCTCCGTCATTCCCACTGAATGCGGCAAATTCGATCAATTGCACGTGGATCTCGTAGGCTCGCTTCCTTATAATAAGAGATATTCCTATATAGTGACCATGATTGACCGTTACTCTAGATGGACAGAAGCTGTAACATTGGCAAACATCACCGCTGAAACTATCGCAAACGCCATTCTGCACAATTGGATCGCTCACCTCGGTTCAGTTTGAGAGCAGCATATTGCAAACCTACGTGCAAACACTCGGATGCTTGCGAATAACAACAACCGCATATGCATGATATGATCCTTGCGCTTATGGTGTAATAGAACTATTTCACAGACGATTGAAAGATGCCCTAAAGGCATCAGCCGACCCTCACCACTGGGTTGACAAACTACCTCTGATATTGCTCTTGCTTGGCACAGCAATTCGCGATGATGGCCAGCCCAGCATGTCAGACATCGTATACGGCACTCCTTTGCGCTGAGCAATTGATCTTTTATATAAAAATCATCAACATTTCTAAATCCTTGGTCATATACTGAGCGTCTTCAATCGTTCACACTGTCTATACTCTATTGGACCGATAAAAACAAGCTCACCCTCATCTTCTCACATTAATCCAAATCTATTATCCTGCGAATACGTTTCTGTGCGCAACAATGCCATAACTGGATTAACCCCAAATTATTCACGACCATTTATAGTCTTGAAGAGAAATGACAAATATTATCATGTCCAATTCCCAAACAGAACGGATACCATGACCGTCAAAGCCGCTCATTTACAGAACGATGTTTTTTTCAGATGTTCACAAAACCCCTAAACGCCAGTCAACAATCCTGTAAATCCTGTGCCAATCAATCAAGAATCTCCTGCGGCATCGCATCCACCTGAGACTAAAAGCACTCGTAGACCTCATACCTCTCGTGTTGCGCCCACTGCTGCGGCCCGTACACATGTATCATTTTCTGATCAAACGGCCAAAATCAATACCATTTTATCGACCAGACGGGGAAGACTAGTTCGTCGCCCTGCTAGATACGATTAATCATCTATTTTTGCTTTCCTCCTTAATCTCTTCTTAAGGTGGGGAGTGACGTAGCGGATCTCGCTACATAACTACATTTATATTTGGGAAAAGAGTTGAGAGAGAATCCATGCTATGGAATCACTGCTTCCATTGACAACATTCATTTCCGGTAGATGACAATTTCTGGCTACTCTTAATTAAGGCTCAGTGCTCGCTCTTACTTCAGCCGCTGCTTCGGCAACATCGTGGTAAGCTCCATAACTTAGAAACAGTGCTTTAGGATTGCCCTTGTCTTCAGTTGTGCTCAATGTATTGTAGCCGTAATAGATGGAACACGGAGATAGTGCTAGGTTCTATGGTAGTCGATTTTGTCATACTTTAAGCTCACGTGATAACTTACTTAGTTACCAAATTGAATCGTGTGTTCAAAATTAACAAAGCTCTGTTTTGCAGCAACATCACGTCAGCACAAACGACACACATTTATTCCCCTGTAGCAACACAACACAAAAACACATGCAACTTCTTGTGCCTCTTGCAACGCCACGTGCATCTCACTACGCTACGTGCATCTCACCACGCCACGTGCATCTCACCACGCCACGTGCATCTCACCACGCCACGTACATCTCAGACACCTCGTCATCACCACGTGCCCCTGACACCTCGTCATCACCACGTGCCCCTGACACCTCGTCATCACCACGTGCCCCTGACACCTCGTCATCACCACGTGCTCCTGACACCTCGTCATCACCACGTGCCCCTGACACCTCGTCATCACCACGTGCCCCTGACACCTCGTCATCACCACGTGCCCTGGTGTCCCAGTTCGTCACGTGGCCACCATCATTGAGCAGGTCACGTGACCTAAGAATAAATACTGGCTATCTTAAATTTGTTGTTATTAACCGACCAATTACATCCAGCCGCCCTAGTTAATTTCAATCTGTTCCTATTGGCATAACTCTTGATACCCCAGCCGTAAAAACCAACCATGAAACGGCGTCAAAGTCAAGCAATAATTAAATGAGGTCGGGTGCTAGCCCCCACAAAAGTATGCTAGCATAGAGTACACAGCCGTGCACCACCAAATTTGTGCACCAATCAGCCTTGAAAGGAACGCCTAGCATATTTCCGAATGACCACCAATCAGCCGCGGATTAAGCCAAACGTCGGTAACCAGCCCGTGACATCATCTTGCTTTAAATATTAGGAGCTTTACGCCACCATATTCTGAAGCGAATAGCCCAGAGAGTAATGGTTGTGCACCACTGAACGTTGCATCGAATCATCACTTCATACCCTGACTTTAGCTCGAATTGCAACTTGCGGACAACGGACTGTGACCAACCAGCCCACAGGTCGCCAGTGGAACTGTGTGCATCCTGCCGTGCACCACCAGACCGTCACTTTTAGCTCACAGCATTGGGGTTATGTTTCAGAAAGCATAGTTCTGTTCCAAAATCTATCGTCTTTCAACGAGCGACTTCTACAGCTTCGCTAAATTACGTAACTTTTAGCTCACAGCATATGGGGTTAGGTTCCAGATAGCATAGTTCTGTTCCAAAATTTATCGTCGTACGACACGTGGCCGTTCGACCGTGGGCTCATTCGACACACGGGACTGATACGGACGGCTCCGGCGCGCTCAGTCCGGGTGGTGTAAAATTTTTTCGCGTGGTGGCAGACGACGCCAGGCTTATTTTCCTGTGGGCTGATTGATCTATTTCAATAGATGTGATCTGTCTGGTGGCGTGCGGCTGATAACGTCACAGTCAAGAAGTGTTGTAGGCTACGTTCTTGAGGGAAGGGATCATGATAGTCCATTCGAAGCACGGCAGTGGTGGTCTCCGACATGCGTCCCCTAGCATAAAGAAAGTGCATGATGAATATATCCAGGAGATGATAGTAGCTATATGAGGGATTTGAATGGACATGTGGGTGTATTAGGAGAGCTTGTGAACAAATAATATGCGTTTAAAAATTACTTTTTAGATACAACACTTCTGAAGAATCCAGTGTCTTGGATGTTGCACTTGTACTATGAATTTCTAATTTTATTTTCAATTATTTAAAAAAATTATTTTTCGAAAATTTTCTATGACATCAAAATTTTGTAAATTTTCAAAATTATTTATTCTTCAACTGATTCATGCATTGTCTCTGACTTTGTGCAATTGTGCAAAAGTTCAGATCGATTGGACTGGTCAACTTGTGTCATATATGGATTATAAGATTTGTAGCAGACGAAATTATTTTTACTTTTTTTAATAATAAAAAAAATTATTTTATAAAATTATTTATTCTGTCAATGGATTCGAGCATTGTCTCCAACTTTACGCAAGAGTGCAAAATTTTAGATCGATTGGACAGGTAGAAGTGTGTCAAATATTGAAAATAAGATTTGTAGCTGACAAAATTTTTATTAAAAAAAAAATGTTTAATTTTTAAATCATTTATTCTGGCAGTCGATTCATGCATTGTCTCACACTTTATGCAAGTGTGCCAAATTTCAGATAGATTGGAGAGGTAGAAGTGTGTTAAATACCGATTAGAAGATTTGTAGCAGCTAGACAGACTGACAAAAGACAAACAACAAGAAGTGAAGTTAAAGAGAAGTGTTGTAATAAAATGGGAGCTTCTGAATGAGTTTGCGTTTGAAAGCTTCTGAATGAGTTTGTGTTTAAAAATGAATTTGAAATGCTGAATGTTACAATAATAATAAGAACAGCGGTTTCAGCGTTTATTAGGCCGTAGGCCTATCGCCGATTCTTAACAATGCCTGAGGGGGAATTAAGTGACCTATAGAGCAATAAAGAACATGCTCAACAATTGACTATATACTGGTGAATGAGATTGCAAGAAGAGAAGAAATTTGCAAGTGGTAGGATGAAGCTGGTGTGTTTGATATCAGAAGTGATCAGAATAGGCCTGTTACTGAGTTGAAAATGCATGATATGCATGTAAGAGAGCCTGACAAAACCTGTAAATGGCGAATAAAACATGTAAACTGGAATAATTTTAGTGCGAAACTTACTGATACGGAATAGAAAGAGACAAATGATGTGAATCGTATGAACGAACAACTTGAGAACGCTTCGATAGCAGACCAGGAGCATATGTTCAGTTTTGAAATGCCTAACACTTGCCAAGTGTCTATGGGCAGGGTGGCCCAGTGGTTAAAGTTCAGAGTACCAAGATTTATGCACTAGAGAGGCGCGGGTTCGATCCCAGCTCTGTGCGCCAGTTTCTGGTCAGAATCGGCGAGGAGGCCGGGCGGTTAAGCACAGCAGAATTGTAGCAGTGAGTTGCGAATTCGAGACCTCAAAATGCTGTGAATGTTCTACGATGTTAAGAATCGGCGACAGGCCTACGGCCTAATAAACGCTGAAACCGCTATTATTATAGCGCCTTACGGACCTTCCAGTAAGTCCAGCAGCTATCTCAATCAATCGTCAGTTATGGAAAGATCGGGTACAAAAGGCCGGATCCATTGTGTAATCAAGTCATGGAAAGTTCAAGAATTGGCAACAGGCCATGGGCCTATTACTTCAGTGCCGACACTTCTATTCTATTCTTAAGAAATGTATGAATGAGGCTGCCAGTGGCACATGCACAAGGACCAATAAGAATGTAAGCAAAAAATAAAGAATGAAAAATGGTGGAGAAATGATGTGAAAGTGGCAAGGGATGATTGAAAAATATTGGAATTGGGTGCGTGCTGAACTCAGGTCACGACCTTTAAATCGGTCACACACACCACATAGAAGCTCTTTTACTAGCGTCAAAAATTAAAAGTTCATGTCACACTCGCAAGTTGACAAAAAGTTCAATTAATACGTATTTACAGACATCCTAAAAAACTAATACATTTCGTGATGCATGTAAATATTCTAAAAAATATAACTCGGTACTCACTGCAGTGAGTGACAGAGAGCGCATTTTCTCGTCGACGAAAACTTGAGGTCACGGACGGACGGACGGACAGGTGGACAGACAGACGGACATGGCGTGCACAATAGTGCATTTGTTACATAAATGAGAAAATGCGCTAAAAAGATAATTTACTAAAACATTCGGCACGGTCACCTTTGCTTTCTCACCCTCGATCCCCTCTCTAAACCCTCCACTCCTCATCATCCTCCTCCTCTCCCTCAACCTCCACACGTTTTCAAAAAACAGTGGGGGGAAATAAATATTCGTACACTTGAAAAATCGTATTTTAATGTATGTAAGTACACAAACATGACAGGAAAAGTGATTTAAATTATGTATAGAGACGCATAGTATTCAAAAATACTATCAAAAGAAATTAAATCTCAATGCAACAAAAAACAATGCAACATGTTCACTTAAGGCATGCTGCATTTATCACTTGCATATTGAAAACCTTGCTACATGACCAATTCAATGGTCTGGATGTTGGGTGCATGCTGCATATAAGGTTCTTGGGACATTGAGCCCCTTTGCACGGTGCATAGTCTTTCATCAAATGAGTGACAGAGACCAGGCTGGGCAGTGCACAAGCACTGGAAGCCTCCAAAATCAACTATAAAAAAAACTCATTGAGGCCTGAGGTGTACATCTCTCAGCCATGACTGAGTGCACAAACACAACATCTTGCTCATCTCCCTCTAGAATTCTGTATGTAGCTGCTGGAGATATTCAATCTGAGTATGAGGACTGGCACTGCTCCCCAATCCTGGAGTTGGTGGGAGGCTGTAATGATTTTCATAGCTAAACCAGGCAAACCACTGGCATGCATCTCTACCAGTCTTCCTACAGACCTATCTCCTTGCTGTCCTGTATTGGAAAGCTGATGTAAGTGTGTCTGTGCTTGCCAGAAGTTCTGTGGGATTCTGCCTTCCTAGGAGGCTGCTCAAACTAGGAACCTAGGGGCATTGTTCCTAAGCCACCCACTGCAAGGTGCATGGCATAGACATAGAAGTGACTTTTTAGGCCCTTCCTCAAAAGCAGAGACTCTTTAGTCTCTTCCAGGCCTCAGGCCTGGTCAAGTTCATTGATGAATCCTATAAGTAAGCCACAAGCAGGAACTATCATCGTATCATGGTCTAACAATATTATTATAAACAAGATGTTGATTGAAATCTTGAGTAGATGAGGAAATTAAAAAGGAACTTATTCAAAATTTTTGGTTTGTTAGTATGGCTTGTGGTGCCTGAATACGGATTGCAGTTGTGCTGTTGTGGGTAATGTGGGGTCAAGTTATGATTTAGGTAGTATATATTTCTTACATTTTTCTTCACTGTCTGTCTTGTGCAGACAGTCAATGTCCCTTGTAAGCAATCTCTTATTCAATTGTCTTAGTTTCTGTTTAACTTTACCTCCTTTTCACTTTATCTCTTTGAGATCCTTATGCTGCATCTTTGGTGCCAGCTTCAGCAGGCTAGATACTTGAGAGCTTCCACCCCTCATTGGTTATGAACAGTATTTTTTAGGAATTTTTGATAATTGAGAACTTCCACCTTGTTTGTGATGTTCATCTTGACTTTTGGTAGTGTGAAATAGCTTGATAGCTGAAGCGCTAGTAAACACGTGGCCACTGAACTGAACTTGTGAAAGATGTTAATTTTGGCAGCCACATGCTGTCTTTTCTGTCAAACTTTGCATGACATGCTGGACTTAGTAGTATAAATTTGAACATGAGCACCAGCCTAGGCACAAATCTCTAAAAACAATGGCAACAGCAGTGTGGTTCCATCCTAAGGCATCATGCAGGCAGTGGTACTACTAGTTTATAAAATGAATCTTTTCTTTCACTGACCATCTCTCACCCAGGTTTTTACGGTATTTTCAATCACACCACTCAACCTCTTTGCAAGAACTAATTGACACTTTGTGTATTTTGATTGTACAATATACCCTCTACAATTGTAATGGAAGCCAGGCCTCCCAATATTTCAGGCATTGGTGCCCCAGGTGTAGTTGAAGCCCCATGGTGTGATAGGACCTAGGTATGACCATGTGGTTGATTACCACTACCCTGTCCTCAGGCCTGGTCTCTCCCTGATGTGGACATGTAGTCTTCTTCATGGCTCTGTAATCTCCCTGATGTCTCCTCACTGGAACGGCCTTCTGCCTCCAGGCCTCCTGGAATTGTCATCTCCCTATACCCTCCTGGCTCCTTGGCATGATCTCCTGGCTCCTTGGCATGATCTCCTCCTGGTTCCTTGGCATGATCTTCTCCTGGCTCCTTGGCATGATCTTCTCCTGGCTCCTTGGCATGATCTTCTCCTGGCTCCTTGGCATGATCTTCTCCTGGTTCTTTGGCATGATCTCCTGGCTCCTTGGCATGATCTTCTCCTGGCTTCTTGGCAAGATCTTCTCCTGGCTCCTTGGCATGATCTTCTCCTGGCTTCTTGGCATGATCTCCTCCTGGCTCCTTGGCATGATCTTCTCCTGGCTCCTTGGCATGATCTTCTCCTGGCTCCTTGGCGTGATCTTCTCCTGGCTTCTTGGCTTCAAAATTTAAAATTCCCTACTAATACTGAAATCTTGCAGGTGCCTAAGTGACATATTTTCTTTTATTTGGAATCTTGCAGCTCAATCTTGCAATTTTGTTAACAATTAGACAGGAGAAAACTCATCTAGTGGGATTGTGGCAGTAGAGCTAAAGTTACAGGTTAGAAGGTAGGTACCTATATTTCATGCCTGCTTGATGTGCTCGCTTACTAGGCATGGTTAAGGAGAGCGTCTGGGTCTTTTTGTATCTCGGTTATTTGCATATGAATCATTTTGAAACTTGGTACACATATGTAAAACAAAAATCTAAGACCTTTTTGTTCATGTAAATTTTTTGAAAAAAATGAAAGAAAACATGAAATTTGTGAAAAATATCCTGTACTGTATAAATCTATCTCCTCTTAGGATTTTCAAGCTACACCATCAAAACACATATCGTTCATTGTGTAAAGACCATATCTATGATATTGCATTGGCATTTTTTGAAATTCTCATTTTTGTGGGTGGAGGGGCATCTTTGTAAATTTTTTGGAAATTTTTCGATGTTACCCCCTACCACCCCCCTTTTTGCAAAATAAAATCCAAACTATAACGAAATTTAAAAAACGTCAATGCAATTCTCTAGATCTATTTTGCAAATCGAATGGTATATCTCTCGTTGTTGTAGTTTCAAAACTGTAGGAGGAGATAGTTTTCCAGTGGCAATAAGTTGATTTTTCAGTAGAGCCTGACAAAGTTGCGTGCACCTCAATATAGACATTCAAGGGTGCAAGGTTGCAAGACTAGAAGATACAGTAGCTCAATTTCTGTCAAGGATGGTGCGAACAACGGCATGAGAACTACCCCGTACGGCTGCAGGTAGATAACTGAAACAGAGTGTTTAGACTAGCTATTTAAGTGCGCTGCTGGTAATTTCCGCCTATCTTAAATGTTAAAGAACTCCATCACCCCTAACCCTTTCACAATCAGTCATGAAGGCATAAATCAACCTACAGAGATGGTTTTGGTACCACTGGATAGGTCAGAATGTCAGCTTTAAGATTAGACTAAAAACCAGAAAAGCCAGAATTACACAATTTTGCCCAGATGCTCTCCTTAATATCTGTTCTTGGAATGCAACCAAACTCAAGATCTTGTAGCTCTCGCATTGCTGGTCTTTAAAACATACCTACCTATTTTATCATTATTTAGACACACAAGTGTGTCTAAATATGTGTGTCTAAAAATAAAGTGTCTAATAAATAAAGTGTGTGTAATGATTATTTAGACAAGTGTTGATGTCAAACAACACAATAGATGTACCCTATATGAACACTTCAGCTTGCAGAGACAAAGAGAGTTGTTCAACGAGTGCCTAAGACCAGACGCAAGGCTGCAAGCTGGCAATCAGCAGAACTTCTAATCCCACCTTGGCCAAGCATTGAATTTGAAGCTGTCTGTTATAGGGTGGATCCATATTCAAACTTTCTCATATGTAGGAACAATTAAATGTGACCTTCAATTAGGAATCATATTTTTAACAATTTGATTTGACCAGGCAAATTAGACAAGTGATAGGTACATTTTAGTGCTGAAAATAATGATCAATCTTTGAACCTGCCATGGAAATGGATGAAGAGTGCTTCAATTTACCAACAGGGTCTCCACCAATCAACTATCAAAGTTTTTGTGGTGGAAAGCACAGGTATTTATTATTTGTTAATTAACATATCAGGGACAAATATTTTATAAACTTTACAAGTAAATTAATTATGTTCTATTAAGGACTGTCTATGAATTCCAAACTGGAAATTTGGACAGAAGCTACCAGTGAATGAGACAAAATAGCCTGATTGCAGACAATTTCATTCTTTCTATGACCCTTCCCAAATTTTTTCATGTATAAGTTAAAAAAATTGTTACATTTAACTGTACATTTTCCTCAATTTTTTTTTTAATTTCTTGGGGAATTGTCATTTTTACCCTCTATTTATAGAAAATTCTGTGTGGTAGTATTCCAGTTTAATACAAATTATTCTAATTTTGCCACTAAGGGTTAAAACCACAAATTTCATGTATAAATTATACATTGATTATCATAATTAGTACCTACTACAGGTCTGGAAAATATCAACATTCAAGCTGCTTCTAGAATTTTGAAGCCAGTAATTTTGCATTTGTGAACATGAATTTATTTAATCTGCTGAATGAACAAATTTCTGAGCTGTGAATTTATCATTCTCACCATGAATTACTTCTCTGAGCCCTGAACTCATTTCAGGAGCTTTCATGCAAACATTCTACTTCAGATGCCTTCTCATCCTGCAATGTGACTGTCTGAGAGCAATTTCAAGATACTTGTTGCCACCTTTTCTCATCTGGCTTTAAAGTTTTATAATTATTGCATATATTGAAAGGAAACCCTGTTTCAATAATGTGTATGGTACTCTTCTTATCCCATTAAAATATCAATAGTTTTTATGTTCTGTCATTGTTTTCTGTTCACATATTTTAAATTTTGTATGTGCATATTTGGATTTCAGTAGCTGATTGTTTTCATATTCTTTGGGGTTCTTGAACTTATGAAGGAGCTAGTCTCTGTAAGGCCTCCATGACAATTGGTGGATTTACTTGGCATGTTCTTTGCTTTTCAATTCTTTGTGAACTTGCGATCCAAGAAGCCTAATGATATAAGTAATTATGAATGTATCATTTACCAGGCTAAAAATATTTTACTCTATAAATTATTTTCATGAACTAGGTATTTTTCAAAGAAGTGTATGGAGTAGAATTTAGTCAATTTCTCTTCAATTTAGATTCAATTTGCATGTGATTTTTTTTTAGCCTGTGTAGCATCCAATGTTTCATTTTAATGTTTCAATTCATCCTGTTATGTGAACCATGAAATTGGGAAGCCAATGTCAACAATGAGCCATCATCTCAGTACAGTTTATCATGTAAAATTGCTTGAATATATACCATCAAATGGGGTAAAAGGGACAGGCGGGGTAAAAAAGGACAGTCCTTCAACATTTTGTAGAAATGTTGTAGCAGCTAAACTAATTAAAATACTGTGAAATGGGGTAAAAAGGGATGGGTGGGGTAAAAAAGGACAGTCCTTCAACATTTTGTAGAAATGTTGTAGCAGCTAAACTAATTAAAAACTGTGAAATAGGGTAAAAAGGGATGGGCAGGGTAAAAAAGAATAGTCCTTCAACATTTTGTAGAAATGTGGTAGCAGCTAAACTAATTAAAATACTGTCAAATGGGGTAAAAAGGGACAGGCGGGGTAATAAGGGACAGTCCTCCAACATTTTGTAGAAATGTTGTAGCAGCTAAACTAATTAAAATACTGTAAAATGGGGTAACTTTGACCACTTTTTTTTTTCAAAATGATGCCATTTTTTTACTAGATAAGTTAAACTTAAATTGAAATGTGCAAAATACAGGTCTATACTCTAGCTTTACTCGCCATAAATTGCTGGCTCCTGCCTCTCTTAGTTTTGATGTAATTTAAAAAAAAGTGATGGTCTTAGTTACCCCAGCTCTTGGGGTTTCTTTGACCGAGTGGTAAAATCAATTTTATTTTTTAGTAAAATAACTCCAAATAACTCCAGGTTGTGGTGCATTGTAGCAGAACTCCTCTAGTTACATATACAAAAGACAGATTTTAGGAAAGTGTCATAGTTTGCAAATGGGGGGCGCTGCCCCCAAATGGGCAAAATGTGACCACCTAATGGCAGCTGTGACGGGGTAACATAGACCGGTTTGGAAATTAAGTTAAAATTACCATATATAAGACTCTGTAGAGTCTGAAACATAAAGAAAAAAACATTAATAGGTATATCAAACATAAAATATGTTATATAGGTACCTATGGTAATTTAAACTTAATTTCCAAGCCGGTCAATGTTACTCCGTCACGGCTGCCATTAGGTGGTCAAAGTTACCCCATTGGGGGCAGCACCCCCCATTTGCAAACTATGACACTTTTCTAAAATTTGTCTTTTGCATATGTAACTAGAAGAGTTCTACTACATGCAAATGCATCAAAACCTGGAGTTATTTTACCAAAAAATAAAAAAATTGGAGGGGGTACTCTGACAGGCTTTAAATAATAGCTCTTTTTTGTGGGTCACATTTTTAATTTTTTAACCTATTAGATATGCAAACTTTTTAAATCTTTCTATTGTGTTACGTAGCCTCAGTATTAGACCTTAGATGGCCATTGACAAAATTTTTCTATGTCGAATCGTTTTTGAGTTTTGGGGGTTTTGTTAAAAAAATGAAAAGTGGTCAAAGTAACCCCATTTTACGGTATCTATGCAGCATAAAGCAAGTTGAGAAATCATACATTTATTACCGTCAACCGGGGCTACTCGGGACAGTCCTCCGACACGGCGTAAAACTGTTTTAGTAGCAAAACTAATTGGAATATTGCAAAACTAAATTTAGTGGCATAAACATCAACATTTTTCCTATCTATGTAGTATAAAGGAAGTTCAAAAAAACTACATTTACTAGCTTTGAAAAATTCATGAAAAAATGGTGAAAAACAATATTTTGAAAAGTTACTTCTTCTAAGGTCTGCAGTAAAAAAATATTTGCCCTATTAAAAAACTTTGCTTAGAGAAAAGTGGCAGACAAGTGTCAGCATGAAAACTTTATTTGCAGAATTTACATACCTCAATCCAAAAAAAAATGGCAGCCATTTTCGCACAGTGGGGCTACTCGGGACACCTTCCGGGGCTATTCGGGACACACCCAAAAACACATTTACAGTAGAACCTCAGTTAGCAAAGGCTCCAGTTAAGAAAAAAATTGATTAAAAACAAAGAATATTGATTACATTAACCTCGCTCAGCAAAAAATTTCACTTATCAAAAAATTAGTGCATCATTGGTCATCAAAAAATTGTGCATAGAATGTCATATATAGAATTGTGCACCAGGCATCATAGAATGAAAAGTAATTGACCTAAACTATGATTTATTTCTCTAAAACATATGATGGTTGTCACTAAAACATTCCTGTTTCAGGTATGTTTTTCACGATCTTTTTTTATAGTAAATTCACTTAACTCAATTGAAATGGTGTGAAATTACAAGCCATCCTGTAAGCTTACATACAGAAGAAATGCTACATGGCTGCAGATATGAAGCTTGCAGTGGACAAGGTTGTTGTCAATGCTCAATGGCATGTCCATGGATATGGTAATATCACATTAATAATATGGTAATTAATGTATATGGTAATATCATCAATAAAGGGAAAACAAGTCAAAATCATAGAAAATGTCATTTATTCTACCTCTACATCATCTACAATGAAAGAGGAGGACTTCAGAGTACTGTTAGTAATGGATGAGTACACTCTGCATGCTTCAAATGTTTTAAAATTAAGTTTTATTCCAAGTGTCCTGAGTAGCCCCGTTCGATGGGGCTATTTGGGACACTCATTTTTTGCTTCTGGCACCTTACAAATAACATATCAAATTTTTTTGGAAAAGCCATGTGATAGCCCTTGCAAAGAGCTTTGAAATGAGCCTAAACTTGTTTATGAAATGTTTTATGGTAAGAAGTTATGAATGAAAAATGTTCAAAATCGTCCCGAGTAGCCCCGGTTGACGGTACCTCTAAAAAATCCCTGAAAAAAATTGTGAAAAGTGAGATTTCATAGGAGTACCTCTGCTAAGGTCTGTAGCAGAAAAAATATTGGTTGTATTGAAAAATTTTACTTACATAAAAGTTGCATAGGTACTGGTGTTGGCTTAAAACGTGACTGACTGAATTTGCATATCTCATTCCAAGAAAAAATGGCAGCCATATCCGCAAAATGGGGTAATATGGGACACCCCCTCCTGGGGTAATAAGGGACAACCCTAAAATTGCATTTACAGTAGAACCTTGGTTAGCAAAAGCTCCAGTTGATGAAAAAAAGTCATCAACAAAGAATTTTGATTACATTTACCTTGCCCAGTGAAAAAATTTCACTTAATGGATAAGGTAATATTATATCAATGAAGAAAAATACAGTAAAAATCACAGAAAACTTCATTTATTCTACATTTACATCATCTACAAAGGAAGAGGAGGACTTCAGAGTACTGTTAGTAATAGATGAGTACACTCTGCATGCTTCAAATGTTTAAAATTGAGTTTTATTTCAAGTGTCCCTTTCTACCCATTTCCAGATTAATTCAGGAGCCTTTTATATTGCGTCTAGCATCTTACTAATAGCATATGGAATTTTTTTTGGAGATGCCATATGATAGCCCTTGCAAAGACCTTTAAAATGAGCCCAAACTTGTTTATGAAGTGTTTCATGGTAAGAAGTTATTAACAAAAAACACTTGAGACTGTCCCTTATTACCCCGTTTGACGGTATGTGAACGTCAATTGTGAATATAGGTATATGTGAACAACTATGGTAGTACCAGAATCCAGCCTGAACTGAGCCTCCAAAATTCAAAATTTATTATACCACTAAAATTCTTTAGCTTCTGGAATTGAATTCAAACAAATTTGTCCTTAGAACTGTAAAGTGGAACATTGAACAGCATGGAAAATATGTTGATATGTTAATGACTTGCATAGGCTCAGTGCTTCCAGTGGAAAAACCCAAAATAGTCAAATTGATAAATTTTAGAACATCATTTAGCAACTACTAATGCAATTTTCTGAGCAACTCTTTAAAAGAAGTTTCCTGTGCTGATTGGCAACTGGAGATCATTACATTTTCAAAAATCTATGACAGATGCCATCAATTATAAATTTTTAATAACAGAATGGCAATTAATGTTGCATTTGATATGTAAGAGGGTGCTTTTTATGAGGCTTTTCTTTTTAAATATGTTTATATATATAACCTTATGTTGATTCGGCAAGTGTTAGTGATAGGATTAATTAAGGAACAGTGGAAAAAATAATAGAATACTATTTGATGATTATATATCATCAAACAGGGTAAAAAGGGACAGTTTTGAGCATTTTTTTGTTAATAACTTCTTACCATGAATTATTTCATAAACAAGTTTGGGCTCATTTTAAAGGTCTTTGCAAGGGCTATCGTATGGCATCTCCAAATAAATTCCAAATGCTATTTGTAAGGTGCTAGACGCAATATAAAAGACTCCTGAATTAATCTAGAAATGGGGTAATTAGGGACACTTGAGATAAAACTCAATTTTAAAACGTTTGAAGCATGCAGAGTGTACTCGTGTATTACTAACAGTATACTCTGAAGTCTTCCTCTTTCATTGTAGATGATGTAAATGTAGAATAAATGACATTTTCTGTGATTTTTACTTGTTTTTCCTTTATTGATATGATATTACCATATTCATTAATTACCATATTATTAATGTGATATTACCATATCCATGGACATGTCATTGAGCATTGACAACAACCTTGTCCACTGCAAGCTTCATATCTGCAGCCATGTAGCATTTCTTCTGTATGTAAACTTACAGGATGGCTTGTAATTTTGCACAATTTTAATTGAGTAGAGTGATTTTACTATAACAAAAAAGATTGTAAAAATATAGGTACCTGAAACAGGAAGGAATATTTTAGTGACAACCATCATATTTTTTGGAGAAATGAATCATAGTTTAGGTTAATTATTTTTCATTCTTTGTTGTCCAGTGCTCAATTCTGTTTGTGACATTCTATGCACAATTTTGTGCTGACTGATGCAGTAATTTTTTGTTAAGTGAAATTTTTTTCACTGAGCAAAGTAAATGTAATCAAATTTCTTTGTTGGTAATTGATTTTTTCATTAACTGGAGCCTTTGCCAACCAAGGCTCTACTGTAAATGCAGTTTTAGGGGTGTCCCTTATTGCCCTGAGGGGTGTCCCTTATAACCCCATTTTGCGGAAACGGCATTCATTTATTCTTGGAATGAGATACCGTATGCAAGTTCTGTCAATCACATTTTTAAGCCAACACCAGTGTGCAACTTTTATGTAAGTAATACGACAAATATTTTTTCTGCTAAAGACCTTAGCAGAGGTACTTCTCCAAAATCTCACTTTTCACACTTTTATTCAGGGATTTTTTAGAGGTAATAAATGTATGATTTCTCAACTTGCTTTATGCTGCATAGATAGTAAAAATGTTGAACTTTACGCCACTATTTTTAGTTTTGCAATATTTTGATTAGTTTAGCTGCTACAACCTTTCTACAAAATGTTGGAGGACTGTCCCTTTTTATCCCGCCTGTCCCTTTTTACCCCGTTTGACGGTATGCCTTACAATTTATGGAAATGAAGGCTTGTAGGTCAGAGCTTACACCTACTCTTCTGTTATCAGCTTGCAACTTACAAGACAGAACGCAACCATTACCCTTCTCTGTCTGAATCGATTTTATGGTTAATTACAGAGCTTTATATGTTTAGCCTAACTGACGTCGCATAGACAAAAAGCTGCTATTTGATGAACAAGGAAATATCAAATGAGGAAGTTACTTGAATGCAGTAGAAGTGATGATAAATTTAGATTTACCGGTAATGTTCCTTTGACAGATATCAGTTTGGAGATAATTTTGAACCATTTCTCTTCAGCATTACACATACCTATATATAGGTACCTATATATTTATATATTTCACATATGTACTACTAAGAAACTGAAATGTACCTATTTTAAAAAAATTCTTAACAGTTTACATTAAATCAAAGCTTCCATAGTACTTTTAATGTTTCATCATTTTCCCTATGACATAAGGAAACTAATAATCCAATTGTGTATTTGAGGAATTGATTACCTATGTTATTCCCTGCACAGGTTAATCCATTTGGACTTGAAAGGTGCACCTCCAAAAGTTTCCTACTTGAAAGAAGTAAGCAACTTAATTTTAGTTGAATCCTTTCTTTTACATTGCAGTATTTTCTTTCTTATATTTTCAAAGGAAGAAAATTTTGCATGCCCTTACAGATTTTAATGAGTATGAGCCTTGATTGTTCTTTATTTATTTAACAAGCATTTAATTGGCCTCATTTACATTTTTCTCCTGCATCGATAGTAATGGGGTGTATAAATATTTATGGGTTTCTTTCCTATGTAAGAACACAATGACTGTCAAATTTTTCCTTGTTTAAATACAGTTTACTTAGTATTTACAATATTTGGAATTGTTAGTCCTGCCAACTGTGAACTGTACTGATTTTAATAAGAATTATTACTGCCTATTTCTTAGTCCTAAAGCTGATTGATATTTGTTGCAATACCTGTGCAGCAGCTCATGGTGAGATAAACAATCTGCTCTGTTCAGTTGTTCAAGGGACATCTATGTACATTTTCTATATATATTAATAACATGTTATAGAAAAAATATTTTTCTCCCATAATCCATGTATAATTTTCCGATCTGATGTGAATAGGTACTTCAAGTATGAATTTGCTTGTTGAACAAATTTAAACAACAGTTGCCACCAGAATCACTGCTGTATTTGAGTAGGATAATTCTGAAAATGCTCTTGTTTACTGTTGCTTTTGTTGCCAGCTGCTGCCAGTGTTGAAGAAACATGGAGCCACAGGACTTCTCATTGAGTATGAAGACACTTTCCCCTACAGCGGCTCTCTGAGACACCTTAGAAAAGTTCCTGATGAACTGCCTGACTCTTGTGGGTCTCCTGATGCTCAGGAGCCTCCACCACAACAGTCAACTTGGTCAGTACAGTCAACAAGTCAATATAAAAAGTCAACAAGTCAACTGACACTTGGCACGTTTTCAGCGGGTCTGCGTATCAAACCAGATATAGGGTTTTGACTGGTCTGCGTGTCAAACCAGATATAGGGTTTTGACTGGTCTGCATGTCAGACCAGATATGATTTTGACTGGTCTGCGTGTCAAACCAGATATAGGGTTTTGACTGGTCTGCATGTCAGACCAGATATGATTTTGACTGGTCTGCGTGTCAAACCAGATATAGGATTTTGACTGGTCTGCATGTCAGACCAGATATAGGGTTTTGACTGGTCTGCATGTCAGACCAGATATAGGGTTTTGACTGATCTGCATGTCAGACCAGATATAGGGTTTTGACTGGTCTGCGTGTCAGGCCAGATATAGTGTTTTGACTGGTCTGCTTGTCAGACCAGATATAGGGTTTTGACTGGTCTGCGTGTCAGACCAGATATAGGGTTTTGACTGGTCTGCGTGTCAGACCAGATATAGGGTTTTGACTGGTCTGCGTGTCAGACCAGATATAGGGTTTTGACTGGTCTGCGTGTCAGACCAGATATAGGGTTTTGACTGGTCTGCGTCGATGCGGTAGTTTGTAGATCATTTGTACCAGTCGTGCTGTGAAATCGTCCTAGCGTGAAATCGTCGTGAAATCGTCCTTTCTCAGACCAGATATATGTAGGGTTTTGACTGGTCTGCATGTCACACCAGATATAGGCCACTGCTTTTTTATTGAAATTTTCTCACTGAAAGCTGATGCATTGGACTAAGTTTGGTCTCTTCTATATCATTTTTTCAATGTTTTTTTATCAAATCATGCTCTCTTTAATAATATACAAGCCCAGATATATACCTGCATGGTTAAAAATTGCTCAGTAATGAAAGAGAAGAAAGCTAATTATAATAATGCAGGGCTGCTCTCTACAATCTTAGATTTATTTTGTATAAGATGCTGATTAATTAGTGTTATTAATATTAATATGTCTATACTTGTTTTAGAACCATAGAACCTTTTGATGAATTATCGAAATCAATGACTGCAGTTTTGGGAAATCAAATCAAATTGAAGTTTTTATTGCCAAATTTACCTCCAACAACCCTGGCAACATAAAGAAATAAGTTATCACGTACTATTCAGTGTAAGTGAATAATTTAAAAATGGGAAGAATTTCTCAAGTTTATATTTATAATTTTTTATATGAAATTTTATATATAATTATATGACAGAATTTGTATGTTTTCTGTCAACAGCGATGGCAGCGCCAAAACTTCATGTGAAGACTTGATGAAAAGCAACCCACATCCTCCATATTATTTGCCTGAGGAGGTCGCAGAAATTCTTGAGTGCGCTGCCTCCAATGATCTCGAAGTGATACCACTCGTGCAAACATTCGGCCACATGGAGGTACTCTTATTGTACCATTGATCTATTATTATTATTAGTGTTATAGTGTACCAGTGACAGCATACAAGACAGGCCTGTTGTGGCCTGTCCCCGTTTCTTGTACTTTTTATGCCTTGTCCACAGGAGATAAAAAAAATTGGCATTTTGAACAGATTTCATCATTGAACCTAATCCCACTCAACAATGATGATTATGTCTGTGTGATTATAGTGCTGATTAAACTGAGGGTGGAGACATTATCTTGAGTGAGGGAAAGTCAATAGCTTCTGTTCAATGTTATGTTATGATGTATAAAGTTGCTCATGTCACTCCCATTTGATGACATTAAATCATTCATTAAGTTGTCTACTGTGGTGAACATGCTTGTGTTTCTACTTTCTAACAAAGTTATTAGGAACTGCCTAGTCCTGTAACTCCTCCCTTTATGCTCTGTGACCCTAGAATAAAGATTGCGTGACGTCAGTTATTGTTAGTAATTAGTAGCGCATGATCTGAAAATAAGAGCTATTATCACTGGACTGAAGGGCATCCCTCTGGAGGAGGAGGTTATAATAAGTGCCGTAGCAATACGTATGTAACATGTGCCGTAGCAATATGTAACATGTGCCGTAGCAATATGTAACATGTGCCGGAGTAACATGTGCCGTAGCAATATGTAACATGTGCCGGAGTAACATGTGCCGTAACATGTGCCGTAGTAGCATGTGCCGTAACATGTGCCGTAACATGGGCCGTAGCAATATGTAACATGCGCCGTAACATGTGCCGTAGTAGCATGGGCCATAGTAACATGTGCCGTAACATGTGCCGTAACATGGGCCGTAGCAATATGTAACATGCGCCGTAACATGTGCCGTAGTAGCATGTGCCATAGTAACATGTGCCGTAACATGTGCCGTAACATGGGCCGTAGCAATATGTAACATGCGCCGTAACATGTGCCGTAGTAGCATGGGCCATAGTAACATGTGCCGTAACATGTGCCGTAACATGGGCCGTAGCAATATGTAACATGCGCCGTAACATGTGCCGTAGTAGCATGTGCCATAGTAACATGTGCCGTAACATGTGCCGTAACATGGGCCGTAGCAATATGTAACATGCGCCGTAACATGTGCCGTAGTAGCATGTGCCATAGTAACATGTGCCGTAACATGTGCCGTAACATGGGCCGTAGCAATATGTAACATGCGCCGTAACATGTGCCGTAGTAGCATGGGCCATAGTAACATGTGCCGTAACATGTGCCGTAACATGGGCCGTAGCAATATGTAACATGCGCCGTAACATGTGCCGTAGTAGCATGTGCCATAGTAACATGTGCCGTAACATGTGCCGTAACATGGGCCGTAGCAATATGTAACATGCGCCGTAACATGTGCCGTAGTAGCATGTGCCATAGTAACATGTGCCGTAACATGTGCCGTAACATGGGCCGTAGCAATATGTAACATGCGCCGTAACATGTGCCGTAGTAGCATGGGCCATAGTAACATGTGCCGTAACATGTGCCGTAACATGGGCCGTAGCAATATGTAACATGCGCCGTAACATGTGCCGTAGTAGCATGTGCCATAGTAACATGTGCCGTAACATGTGCCGTAACATGGGCCGTAGCAATATGTAACATGCGCCGTAACATGTGCCGTAGTAGCATGTGCCATAGTAACATGTGCCGTAACATGTGCCGTAACATGGGCCGTAGCAATATGTAACATGCGCCGTAACATGTGCCGTAGTAGCATGGGCCATAGTAACATGTGCCGTAACATGTGCCGTAACATGGGCCGTAGCAATATGTAACATGCGCCGTAACATGTGCCGTAGTAGCATGTGCCATAGTAACATGTGCCGTAACATGTGCCGTAACATGGGCCGTAGCAATATGTAACATGCGCCGTAACATGTGCCGTAGTAGCATGTGCCATAGTAACATGTGCCGTAACATGTGCCGTAACATGGGCCGTAGCAATATNGAGGTGAGTGTGGGGGGCATGGATGAGGTGAGTGTGGGGGCATGGAGGAGGTTCCTCTACTGCAGGTGCTGCTGGGTGCGTGCAGCAGGTGCCAGGTGTCCAGCAGGGAGGAGGTGTTCCTAGAGTGGGTCATGCTGGTGGGGGGATGGGTCAGGAGGAAGTACCCCCACGTCACCCCCATCATCTGGGATGACATGCTCAGGGGCATGACATCCCAGCGCCTGAACGGTGAGTCATGCATACCATGAGTATAATAGTGATCATGAAATTAATTAATGAAATCCACATGAGTAACGCATGACGCTATGAAGTAAAGCTAAGTTCCTTGCCATCAATTGAGCATCTAAATATGATCTGTGTTCGAACACTTGGATCGGTTCAGTTCTGTTTATTTCTCAGTGCAGCGATATAATTACTTCTTATCTAATTGGTTACCGTACTCGTTATTTTATTCTGAGTGATGCTATTTTATTCATTAGTTCACTTGACTCATTTATTCATTCTATTGGCTTAACTTATTAAGCATTTCTGGTGCTGCAGTGAGCGGCGTGGGCGCCACCGTGGACGTCATGATATGGAAGTATGACGCCGGCGTCCTCCTCCTCCCCGACGGTGGGTTCCGCCCTCTGGTCCCGCCCTCATGTCCCGCCCTCTGGTCCCGCCCTCTGGTCCCGTCCTCTTGTCTCGCCCTCTTGTCTCGCCCTCTTGTCCCGCCCTCTGGTCCCGCCCTCATGTCCCTGTCTCTTATACACATCTAGATGTGTATAAGAGACAGCCTCTGTTCCCGCCCACTGGTCCCGTCCTCTTGTCCCGTCCTCTTGTCCCGTCCTCATGTCCCGCCCTCAAGTCCCATCTTCTTGTCCCGCCCTCTTGTCCCGCTCACTGGTCCCTCCCTCTAATCTCGCCCCTGTATCGTCCCTACCTCTGAGCCCGCCCCTGTATCATCCCTCCCTCTGACCCCGCCCCTGTATCATCCCTCCCTCTGAGCCCGCCCCTGTATCATCCCTCCCTCTGAGCCCGCCCCTGTATCATCCCTTCCTCTGAGCCCGCCCCTGTATCATCCCTGTCTCTTATACACATCTAGATGTGTATAAGAGACAGCCGTAGCAATACGTATGTAACATGTGCCGTAGCAATATGTAACATGTGCCGTAGCAATATGTAACATGTGCCGGAGTAACATGTGCCGTAGCAATATGTAACATGTGCCGGAGTAACATGTGCCGTAACATGTGCCGTAGTAGCATGTGCCGTAACATGTGCCGTAACATGGGCCGTAGCAATATGTAACATGCGCCGTAACATGTGCCGTAGTAGCATGGGCCATAGTAACATGTGCCGTAACATGTGCCGTAACATGGGCCGTAGCAATATGTAACATGCGCCGTAACATGTGCCGTAGTAGCATGTGCCATAGTAACATGTGCCGTAACATGTGCCGTAACATGGGCCGTAGCAATATGTAACATGCGCCGTAACATGTGCCGTAGTAGCATGGGCCATAGTAACATGTGCCGTAACATGTGCCGTAACATGGGCCGTAGCAATATGTAACATGCGCCGTAACATGTGCCGTAGTAGCATGTGCCATAGTAACATGNCTGGCAGAGGTAACGCTAATGAGAGGGAATGTTGTGCTCTGACAGGCTGGCAGAGGTAACGCTAGTGAGAGGGAATGATGTGCTCTGACAGGCTGGCAGAGGTAACGCTAGTAAGAAGGGATATTGTGCTCTGACAGGCTGGCAGAGGTAACACTAGTGAGAGGGAATGATGTGCTGTGACAGGCTGGCAGAAGTAACGCTAGTGAGAGGGAAAGATGTGCTCTGACAGGCTGGCAGTAGTAACGCTAGTGAGAGGGAATGATGTGCTCTGACAGGCTGGCAGAGGTAACGCTCGTGTGAGAGAGTACTTTTTCGTGCATCATATTCAGGCGTCGATGTAGGCTTGTTCCGCAGCTACTAGACTTGCTTATTACCGTACGTTTCAACTAAGGAATTCTCTTTTATGGCCAATTTAGTATTGAATCGATTAATTCAAAAGGTTTATGTATAGCAATAATATTGAACAAGGGTTGCTCTTCCTGAGGCAAGTGCCAGTGAAGTATTTGCTTGCCCCAAGCGTTGAGTTGGTCGGCAGGTATGACCACTACGCCGTGCTGTGCGAGCTGTTGCCTGCTGCTGTGCCGTGCGTCGTGCTGTGCCTTAACGTGCTGGAAGCTGGCGAGTTCACCTCTCCCATCCACTGGGCGGCGTCCCGCGCACTGGGCTCCTCCTCTCTTCTCGCACTCTCGCCTGCCTTCAGGTAGCGTAGCGCCGCCTACAGGTAGTGTGGCGCCGCTTACAGGTAGCGTAGCGCCGCCTACATGCAGCGTAGCGCCGCCTACATACACGGTAGCGCCGCAGAGGTAATGTGGCGCCGCCTACAGGTAGTGTGGCGCCGCCTACAGGTAGCGTAACGCCGCCTACATGCAGCGTAGCGCCTCCTACGGGTAGTGTGGCGCCGCCTACAGGTAGCTAGCGCCGCCTGCAGGTAGTGTGGCGCCGCCCACAGGTAGCGAGCGACGCCTACAAGCAGCGTAGCGCCGCCTAAAAGCAGCGTAGCGCCGCCTACATGCAGCGTAGTGCCGCCTACAGGTAGTGTGGCGCCGCCTACAGGTAGCGTGGCCCCGCCTACAGGTAGCATGGGCCTGCCCTAATCCAGCCGTGTTACTCATTCACTACTGATGGAGCTATAAATTCAAGGTAGGAACATCTGGGATTTCTTCAAAATCACTAGAAGAAATTATAGTGTTAAATTTCGGTGATTACTTGGAAAATTTTTAAGAAATATCAATGAATTTTGTACCTCACGACCAACTCAACCTTTGTATATATTATATGCTTAACAGCGCCCATAGATGACATGCTGGTATGTATATTAAATGCTGGCATATAATATGCTGGTATATATGCTCGCTATGTGCAGGCCGCAGCCCGTCGAGGCTGACCTGCAGTTCCCGGGCGCCGCCCTACACGCCGCCCTGCAGGCCTGGGCCAACCTCAGAGCAGCCTGCAGCGCCCACGCCAACTCTGAGATGTTGGTACCTCTGTGGTGACTAGCTCTGTGATGTTGGTACCTCTGTGATGACCAGCTCTGTGATGTTGGTACCTCTGTGATGACCAGCTCTGAGATGTTGGTACCTCTGTGGTGACCAGCTCTGTGATGTTGGTACCTCTGTGGTGACCAGCTNTGACGTGTGTGTGCAGAGTGACGTGTGTGTGCAGAGTGACGTGTGTGTGCAGAGTGACGTGTGTGTGCAGAGTGACGTGTGTGTGCAGAGTGACGTGTGTGTGCAGAGTGACGTGTGTGTGCAGAGTGACGTGTGTGTGCAGAGTGACGCGTGTGTGCAGATTGACGCATGTGTGCAGAGTGACGTGTGTGTGCAGAGTGACGTGTACATGTGCAGAGTGACGTGTGTGTGTGTGCAGATTGACGCATGAGTGCAGAGTGACGCATGTGCAGAGTGACGTGTGTGTGTGTGCAGATTGACGCATGTGTGCAGAGTGATGTGTGTGCAGAGTGACGTGTACATGTGCAGAGTGACGGGCTGGTATCACAGCTACCGGCGACGTCTGAGGTCCGTGGCGCCTGCGATGCTTGACGCCGTGCGCACGCAGGGGCTCAGGTGCGTAGACTTGAGAGGCCAACTTGTTGATTCGCAGCAACATTGCTTCCTGTATGCTTCATAAGTCATTACAATTAGTATATTTAAATAGGGAGTTAGCAGCGTTAACATTACTTTCTATGTGCTCTTAAATTCATTAAAATTGGTTTATTTAAATTGGGAATTAGCAGCGTTAACATTACTTCCTATCCACATGTGTGCAGGTTGCTGCAGTCAGTTGCTGCA
This sequence comes from Hyalella azteca, assembly GCF_000764305.2. Classification (NCBI taxonomy): domain Eukaryota; kingdom Metazoa; phylum Arthropoda; class Malacostraca; order Amphipoda; family Hyalellidae; genus Hyalella; species Hyalella azteca. The sequence goes on from NW_025947727.1 coordinate 87,042, forward strand.
GCTGAAGTGCAGCTCGCCACAGAGCTGCTTCACGTGTACGACGCTCACACAACACGCGAGTGGCTGGAGACGCACGTGACGCCACTCAAGAGGAAGCTACGCGAGCAACAGAAACAATGCCAGGACCTCAGCAGGCATGTGGGCGTCGCGTCATGTGGTCCCCAGGCTTGCACTTGTTGCGGTCCAGGAGAGCAGGTCAAGTCGCCAGACGACTAAATCACGCGTCCATTGTCTGCTAGTCCGTAAGTCGCTAGGCGACTAAATCACGCGTCCATTGTCTGCTAGTCCGTAAGTCGCCAGACGACTAAATCACGCGTCCATTGCCTGCTAGTCCGTAAGTTGCCAGGCGACTAAATCACGCGTCCATTGCCTGCTAGTCCGTAAGTTGCCAGGCGACTAAATCACGCGTCCACTGTCTGCTAGTCCGTAAGTCGCTAGGCGACTAAATCACGCGTCCATTGTCTGCTACATTGTAGATCGTAAGATGCCGGTTACTAGGGAACTCTCGTGTGTGAAGTTCTAAAATGGGCTTGAAATCTGGGGGCAGCAAACCGCGTGCATGATGCAGGGCTGCAGGCCTTAAAAAGGATGCTGGGCAGCATAGACAACGTAAGTTGCGAATTAGAGGAGCGCAATCAATGTCACAACTCCTTTATGGGCAGTACTACTCCTTACAAGTGCCCACAGCTGCAGATATTTACTATAATAAACCATGTGATAAATGTAAAGTAACAACCTTCAGTTGAAGGTGCCACGGATTGTCAGAATTGTGAAGACCACCCTACTTATTTCTCATAGTGTTAATGTCACTCGTTAGCTTAAATCGCAAATTAACAAGAAATTGAGAAGTAAGGAGAAATCTAGAGAAGTTCACAGTATCTTGATAAAAACGTTTTGTAGTTCAGCTACATCGTCAGTTCGAAGAATCTAATATGCAGATGAAATCACAAGTTAGTACAATTGAAATTTAAATAATTGAAATTAGAACCTAAATTTACAAATAAAAGACAAAACGAGAGAAAAACTGCATAACTTTTCTACTCGCAATCTCAAGTGGATATGAGCTAAAAGCTGGATTCAAAGTGGGGCTCTGTTTAAAAATGTACAGTGATTCTAAAATACGCAGATCTGAAGTACCGGAGTTGGAAGCTAACTCCTCAAAGTCACTTAGATACCGGAACATTACACTGCTCGGCGTGCATGTGCACAGCGGAATGATGAAGCGATAGTAACTGCCCTGTCTTGCAACTCCTACCCTAATGCTCTGCGATCCTAGAATAAAGATTGCGTGACGTCATCCCAACGTACGCAGATGCACATAGTGCAGAACAATATTGATAAACTAGAGACAAACGCACATGAACAGGGATCATGCCTTTGTAGCTGAAGAAAGAGCCCATTTTGAAATTGTTTGCCAGCAGAAGTATTTCAAGAACAAGACTTTTAATTCTCTAAAGTCTAAACATAGCTTCGGACGCAGGGCGGAAGCATGGAAAGAACAATAAACAACGTTCCTATTTCTTGCTTTGGGCAGTCACAATACTTGTTAGCAATTCTTGGGGGTAGTTACTGTCGCTATCACCCCTCCTTACGGCTGTGCGCACTCACGCTGATCAGTGTGCTGTTCCTGTATCTGTCAGCGAGATTATAAGGTGTTAGCTTCCACTTCCGCTACTTCAGATCTGCGTATTTTGGAATCCCTGTACATTTTTACGAATTTAGGTTGTAATTGCAGTCCCTTGATTTTAAATAGTACTAACTTATGATTTTATCTCATTTAAGAATCTTTGAACTGACGATGGAGCTGGACTCTGAAACGTTTATATAAAGATACTATGAACTTAGGCTGAATTTTCTTTGCTTTTAAATTCTTTGTCCTCAGGAGTAGTATCGGCGTTGAATCTAGGCCTGGTTTTGGCTGTCGCCGATGCTTGTACTTTTCGTCGTGACTTTCTAAATGAGAATATATATACGGGTGCATAACTTCATCTAGTCTATTCTTGTACGCTTTCATACCCGGATTGTGAACAATACGAGCTGTGGGTCTTTTCCACATGTCGGCGACTCGAGGCGAGAAGTATTGTCGCATTGATGCTGATTCTTACTTCATATTCTGGGAATCCTTCGGACATGGTTGAACTAATATAAGGTTGGCCTACGGCGATGACGATTTTTCGCCGTTCTGCGCATCTCCAGAGTTACGTCACTGTGGGCACAAAATGTAAATAGTGTAGATCAACACATTGTTTTTATGTCATCTTTGGAAGCATTTAAAAAAAATTTCCTTCTTCAAATTGGCCCCGAAAAATTGTTTACTGCATGCAACTAGTCTTGTCTTAATCAAAACCATAGTTAAAAATCAGTTTGACGTCACAAGAGCCAAAGTGACGTCACAACAAATGACATCCGCAAGGCGCAGCTGCACGTGGGTCAACTTTATATTGGTTCAACCATGTCTTCGGGTATCTTGTATAAGCCATGATTATACGTGGATACTCCGATGAGGTCGGCACGCAGACATCGATAACAAAGACTTGGAAGCTTCGTGAGGTCAGCCATTCGGAGACTTTCGTCGAAGTGTTTCACGCAGGAAATCTGTAATATCTCATTACATTGAGATGGAAGGCGATACTGTTAGCACATAATTTGGTATTGACTGTCAAGCTTTAGTGGTGTGAAGTTAATGCTTAAGCATAGTTTGGTTTCGATTGCCACGGTTTGGTGGCGTGCATTTGATTCAAATATATATTTTTCAAACCTATTATGTATTTAAATATTCCTAATTAATTTGAAGCAGTAAGCGGCGATCAAAGAAGAGATATTCGCTCATTTTTCTTCAGGGTTATTCTTGTCTAAGGCCTATTCGCATCAATGAAAGTGAAAATCAATCCTTTTACTCGTGCGACGTAACCTTAAGTTAGGTTAATTAACATTGCATCACTCACCAATTATTTACAAGCGAGTTTCGTTTCATAGTAATAATTTTGATGAAATGTATTCCAATCATCCCATAAAGAGACACTTCTGATAATACATATCAACTTTGCATTTATGGCCTAACGTTTATGTTGCGGACTATTTAGTGCTTTTCAGCGCAACTGTTATCTAAGGCAGGATTAATTGAATACGCGTGCATCAGGTTACTTTCTTTTTCTTCATAATCCCAGATGACACGGTTTCTGGAAAGAAACCAGTACAAATACAAAATTTTATACTAAAACAAAAAGGGTCATTGAATATATAAACAATATTCGCAAATATTAAACTTTACAGTAAATTACCAAGGCTTTCTAAACGGCAAAGAAATATTCTAACAGGAGAACTAAGCTCACCAAAATTCGTTCCTGAATAAAGTTTGGTCTGTACTGCGCAGCCGACAGGTGACTAATGAGCGAAAATGTTCAGCAAGACCACGGAATTAAACTACTATTCTAAAGCAAATGTTGCGTTCACAACAGTTTAGTTTAGAGAAAGATAACCATACTTTAAATCAGTGGTTCCCAAAATGGGCGATATCGCCTCCTAGGGGCGGTGGAAAGATTTTGGGGGACGGTAAGGAAGAAGAGGCCAGTAGGGAGGCGATAGGGGGGCGGTAGTCCGGAGTCGATGTCAGAAGTTCGAACGTTTGTTTGGCGATTTGTACACAACACGTGCAGCACATGACTCCCAGCGATGGTTTTTTCACCCAGATCTGTTTTTTAACTTCTCCTTGGTCTACGTCTCGGACAAATTAACGGCCGGACTCGCGGCCGGTCTCACGGCCAATTTCCAAATTAAATGATCAAGGAATATCTCTCAAACTAATGAACTTAACTCGATGAAACTTAGTACACGTATTCACGTATTCATTAGGANTTGAACTATATAATTATATATATTGAAGAAATTGAATGTTCTATAACATGTCAGAGTCGAACTGTTTTCTAGAATTAGTGGTGTAGAGTCAACGTTAACCGTGGTTGAACTATATATACTAGTTCAACTATGACGTAAACAACCAACTGTAATTTACAAGCTAGCGGGAATCGGTAAACACGCCAAACTCAAAATGCCTCAGTGACCAGTAAGAAATGATCCATTTCGATATTTTGAATTTAAATGAATACTATAATATACTACTCAACTTATTGTTAGTTATGTATGGTGCTGAATTGATCTCTATGCATAATCCTTATAGAAGGACGATTTTTTCTTTACTTTTTCCTAACTACAAAGTTTAAAGATGAAAACATGAAACAAACGTTGCAACAGCTCTAGGTCGGACGGTCGGATTGCTGTTTCAGTGTGTGCCACCCTTATAGGCTGTAAGTTTGTAATCCGGCGTCGAGACTACTTCAGTAGTGAGTATTTGGAACTTTTTATTTATTTTTTTATCACTGCCTAATATAACATCAAACGCTGATGAGGCGCGGGCGGTAAACGCCCAAAAAAAAGTCAATTCATACTTTAGATTTGATACATTTTGGACCTAATATTTGCAAGAAAGGCTATAAAAACAATCGTTCAGGGATTAGTCTCATTTCTGCAAAACTCAACTTTTTATATATATTCCCTACTGTGGGTCGCCTGCCAAAGACGACCACTGCCCCGGATGTAATGGACCATCATGATTCCTGCCTTCTGGAACGCAGCCTTCAACACTTCTGGCCGGGCAATCATATAGGCAGCCGAAAGCCACCAGACAGAACGAATCAATTGAATTGGACCAATCAGCCCTCAGGAGAAACAGTCGGTGATCGAATGGCCTAGCATCGTCCGCCGTACCGCGAAGTGGCCAGAGTATGAAGTGATGCTTCGACGCAATGTTCAGTGGTGGACTGCTACTCGACCTTGTGTGTGGGGGTGTGGAGCTCAAAAGATTCAAAACAGAATGGCTTTAAGGGTCGGCTACGGAAAGCAGGTTCCATTCACGGCTGATTGGTGGATGTCCGGAGAGATTCAAGGAGTTCTATTCAGGGCTTATTGGTGCACAAAATTGATGGTGCACGGCTGCGCTCCCTCCTACTGTTTGTAGTGGCAAATTAGGAATTTTTTAGATACTCGTCAATAAAATCGCATTTAGATACTCGTCCCACCCTGTGGACCCATCGCAACTCACCTCAATATCGGTGGTTTCGAAATTGATTTTAATAAAAAAAATAAGATATAAACTACGAAATTGCGTAATGATTTCCGTCGGTTGCAAAGTGCCATCAATTAATGATTGAAAAAATGACAATGACTTACTTTAATCGGTTGCTGAGTCATCTTTCCGGGCCCCGGGCCTCTTCTCTGAGCCTGAGTTCCCTCCTTGGTTTCTCTTTCAAGCTTTACAGTTCATGCCACCGGTGGAAAAATAATGTCGATAATATCACAATCAAAAATATGCACAACGCAACAATCGAATCTATAATTCACAAGCGAATATCACAACACGGGAGTCGGGAGATTGTTGGTAGTCGAGTAGAGTCGAGTAGATTGTTGTTGGCTGTGAAGAAAGTACCGGAAGATTCCCTTCAGAACTCTCGATTTGTAGGCACTGAAGTAGGCAATCTCCGACAATTTTACGGCCGGGCTCACAGCCGGTCTCCAACTTCAATGACCAAACACGCATCGCAAAAAATTCAATACTGAAAAATATCATTCCTGAATATCATTACTGAATGTCATTACTGAATGTCATTACTGAATATCATTACTGAATATCATTACTGAATATCATAACTGAATATCATTCCTGAGTTACGTCTTTACGACTTTATCATCATTGCAACGTCAGTAAGTTACATTTAATTTGACATTAATTTCTTCTGTAGATCGCGATGTTTTTCGATTTCACGTGCTTGTTCAGCCTATAGCATTTAAATTTTATAACAACATTTTTAGCGGTCGTATACTAGTTTAGAGTTTTATTAAGTTTATTCAAAGACGGCAAAAATTTCCGACAGGACAAATTTTTAAAATTTATCTCGATGCCAGTAAAGGTATCCGATCGACCGTAAATTATTTAACCTAAAGATTATTCTCAAAGTTAAATATGGTTTTAAAGACATGAATTTAATACGGTAGAATAAATTACATTCTAGAAAATTGGCACCTCGACCGGGAGTCACTCAGGTCTCAGAGTGATTCAGACCCAGCAGTACACGAACGACCTTTGACGTGATAAGTTCGTCCTTTGCTGTGCTTTCTGCTTAGTGCTTGCTTTGTTCTCGATCTCCAATGAAAAGAATATAATTTGATTTCCTATGAACTTTAATTCATAAGAATTGCTCGTGAACCGTAGTAATTGCATCATTAAAAATAATCAATATAACTTAGTAACAGAGTTAGTAGTTAGTATCTGCTCATCTAGACGTGTAATATCAAAGGTAGGAGATCCGAAAATGCAATTAATATTCAACTGGAAGACAGTAGGGACTCGAGAAGCGTGGCAACCGACCGAGCTAGCGGCGGCCGCGGAAGCCAGTGCTCCAAGGAGGCATAGAGTTCATGACGGTTCGTGGTCTGAGGCCCTGGTCGAGGTCGCGGGGCTTCGAACAGGCTCGGCTCTTCCCTATGCGTTTCTTCACAAATTAAAATAGACTTTACTCCACAAATTAGAATAGACTTTACTCCATCCTTTCCATGCTTACCCAGCTATTTATTTATAAGCGGCGACCAGTAACAAAAAATATGTAAACTTTGTATTAGAAGAGTTTTAATGAGAGGAAATTTCAAGAAACTTTGAATATTATTGTTCATCAAGTCTGCGACTTTTATACTTTTTTCGAGATGTAAACGTGTTGTAATTTTTATTCTCCATTGAATAGTATACTCGGCATTCCTTGATCAGCCTCCTTGTTGTAAATATTCTTTCTAAAAAAATAGTTAAGATCGAGCCTGGTGATACGCGGAGGGAGAATCTCGCATACTAGCTGCTCAAATGGAGGCTTTGTGGAAAGTACGAGGGGAAAAAGACGTCGTAAATTACTCGACTATCAGTTCACGACGGGTAGCATGGTGATAAAGAACTCAATGAGGGGCGAAGAATAATACGTGGCCAGTGGTCGGCCAAGTCCAATTAGTTATAGCCGGCCGTTGGCCATTCCTCGGCCACCGGAAAGCGACCAGTTGCCGCGAGAAAGAGGCTGGCTAGGATATCATATTACAAAGAGTACAAGCTCGAGGGTAGCGACTGGCCGAGCTTCGGGCAGATCAAGGATTTTACACGATGGTCTCGAAAACCTCGCTCTCAGACTTCGCTCGGCTTTCAATCAGGGCCTTACAGGTTTGCATTCAACAATTTTAATTGTGAACTTCAGTAATTGCTTAATATCCAGCCAGAAAAGTTGTTCGTAAATTCTCCCATTCTATGTAGCAGATTATCTTACAGTACTTTAATTGTACTTAAATTTATGTGAATCCTTGAAAGTTCTATTAACCTGTTTAAAATGAACCAAACGGGATTATAATACCGTTATAGATTTTCTCGCTGCCTAATATGGATTTATAAAACTCGACTTGTAAATTCAACTGCAATTTAATATTATTTAATTTTGACTTCTTGATTGCTTGAATAACTTCAGATGTTATATCCCTGATAAATAACGGCGGGTCGATCGTTCTTATATCATGATATAACTCCGTTTTTGTAAAGGAGGAATTCTCCCCTTTAGAGAGAGAGGATTTTCGCAAGAAATGACAGGAGAGAATCAGGCGGAAAATCACGGAAAATCAGGTCAACCACTCGCAATGTCAAGTCAACACCGGCCGCACACGATCAGTTAGCGGTGCTGGGAGACGAGTAAACAGTAGAAGTCATGTCCACAGTTCCAGGCCTGCAAATAATGTAAGAAGTAACCGCATAAATCAAATTGAAAGTGCACAAAAAGTTTTAAAATGTTTTTACACTAGCTCGGATTCCGTTTTGAACAATAAAGTGAACTGTTAACTGTGATCGTAAACGAGTGCATAGACATTATTTGTATTACAGAAACACTTCCTAAAAATCACTGGGGAAAATTGTACCTGTTGAATTTCAGTTGCCAGGTTTTGATTGTTTTCATAACTTAAACGAAGAGCAGTGCAGCAGAGGTGTAGCTCAGTGGATTAGAACCTCGTATGGCGCCCAGCAAATCAAGTTATCTGCAAAGCATCAATCAGCCAGACAATCAGTGTGGTGCGAACTTTCTCTAAAAGACAAGGACAACCTCCTCATAGGCGTCGTGTATAGATCACCTACAGTTCCTCTGATAATGATTAAGTACTAAGCCTTTTACCGAGCATGACTTTCAGCAGGTCGCATGCGTCGATCGTTGGAGACTTTAACCATCCAGAAATAGACTGGGTAGATGAATCCTCTACAAGAGACTGGATTCCGGCATCCCTGTTCTTGGAGTTTGTGTGAGACTCATTTTTAATCTAGAACATCACCAAGCCAACCCATTTTAGGGGTAAACAGATCCCGAATATTTTAGATCTAGTGTTCACCAGTGCAGAATCAATGTTAGATGAGCTACGCCACGAGGCTCCGTTGGGCAGAAGGCACCACCAAATACCAATCATTGTTTTTTTCAGTTTTAAGTGCTATAATATGCAGTAAAGACGCTTCGGAAGCGTGAACGTTTGAACTTTGCGAAAGGCGATTATGAAAAACTCCGTGAAGCAGTGATTGCGGCGAATATTTCGGACTATATTAATAACATGAATGTGGCTGATTCATGGTCATATTTCAAAGACTCGGTTATGTTGGCAGTTGATGCCTGTGTACCTAAGATTAGGCTCGGAGGAAAAAGTGCCAGTGGATGAACAGTACAGTTAGAGCTCAGCTAAAGACCAAGAAGGAAGCCTACAAGCGTTATTTACGAACTCGCAGCGATTCTGATTATAACCTGTATGCAAGAGCTCGAAACCTGTATGCAAGAGCCTTCTTTTGTACGCTATTTCGAAATGTAAGACCAACAACAGTATCTCTATTTTGAAAGTAGAACAACTGAAGATCTCCTCTGATGAAGGCAAGGCTAACGTGATCAATCAGTTCATTTGATTAGGAATAATATTAATAATAAATTATACATAAGAATAGGAAATTCGGATTTAGGGGAAAAACTCAGACCGTTTAGTGCGCTTGCGCGGTACCGGCGGAGTATCTAAGAGCTGAGCGGGTGGACTGCAAGTTAGTTCCGTGCTGGAGTTCGAAGCATGTGGTTGTTCCGTCGACATTGTGGCGCGACCCAAACTGAGGGTCAGTGCATTGTGGAAACGAGTCGAGCGAGGACTTGGACGGTTATCTACGGAGTTAGCCGATATATAGACGCCGGCGTATTTGTGGGAAGAGCACCGCGTGTGTAAGATGTAAATTGTTTGCAAGACACCCGCGACGAGTGAGAAAGTGTTCAAAGACAACCGCGACGAATTAAGACGAACACCCAGTAATAACTGCCCGGAAGCCACAACGCGAGCCTTGTTATACGAATTTCTTGCTGATTTTCATCGAAGGCAACTTCTACAAACTATCTGCGGATTCAGAGTTTTATTAAATTCATAAGAAGAAGAAATCGTGATCGACCTAGAATATTCTCCAAGCTAAGATAGCCACCACGAGAGACGGTGACTGGACCGCCACCGAGCAATCTTGCATACCCAATAGCCGTCACCCGAGTACAGCGCATGCAAGGAACATCCCAACGGCATCCATCACCCGAGTATTACGCATCTGATGGAACGCGGGCGGAAGAATTAATAGAAGTCGCTCGAAGGTGCCTCAAGGAGACGTCTCCAGTGAACCTCGCCCAGAGCGCATCGTCAAGAGCCGAGATTGACCAAAGCTTCGCCGTCAGATATCCCGTGGATTGCTTTCCTCTACAACTCGGGTGATGTACTTGTTCAGAATTTAAGCTAGGTAGTGTTCTATATGTGTTGGAGATTTGTGTCTCCATATTAGTTGATCTGCTTCCTCATCATTAGCACCTTTTCAGCCCTGCCAAGAAGAATTATGTCGGCGAGTGAGTCTTATGAACATCGTTTGTGTGTCTCATTTTTGTGTCCGTTTTCTATCTCGGTATACCTTTAGCTCCTACATCGCATCATTACCGACATGGCGAACACCAATGATGTTCACTCCCAAATTTCAGCCTCGGGTGATGAACAGGCGCTAGTGCGGAACTCGGACAACGGTGGGCATCATTTCAATAAATTATAAAATGAAATACTTAACAACTTTCGTTCCCTTCACTCGAAAGCTCTGCGGCAGCCATCGCACTGAATTATCGAAGAACTCGAGCGCATTTTAACACCCATTTTTGTTGACGCCGAAACCAAATACCTCGAAGTTAAAGAAAATTTCACGCCAGCGACTGTAGACATTGTATTATCTGAAATTAAAAGTATCATTGAGAGCATATCTCCTACAAAATACGGCGAACACAAATATGTAGATTTTGTCGGGTGCTTCACTCTGATGGAGACATACGCTCGAGCAATGGCTCTTGAAATTGAAGACTGGATATCCATGCAGAGAACAGTTCTGAATCATGAAGCCAGACTCAGTGAAATTATTCAGAGTCTTTACTCGATGTCCGACAACGTTGTCAGGGCAGGTGTCATCCTCGGTAACACTCACCACGAACTCTGGTCTCCGCTTCTAAACAAACGCTCGCTGCAAGATATACTACCACAATCTGAAGAAGAGGAAGCTTGTCCCGTGTGTTTGGATGTCAACATTACAGAAGAATTCTGCCAGAGATCAGGCTGGTGGGCGCATATGTCGCCACAAGTCTTAACCCCAACTATAAAAAAAATTACAGAAGAAGAGAATTTCGTTATGTTCCGTAGGACTGGCCGACGAGGTTTATACTACATTTTCCCGTACTTCGCCGCCTGTTTTATCGTAATCGCTGTGGAGATAGAGCAGGGTAGTAAATGTTGTCGCTTGCAAGACACTAAGGAAATACTGAATACATACTAAAATTATCGTGCAGCTACATCTTCACCTTCAACCTGAAACCTACTATATAATGATATTTGGTTGGTGTAGGGCATGACTAGACGAATGGAGAGAAAGATTACCATGACAGTCTAGTAGATTTATTGGCTTTGAGCTAGACCTGAAAGAGTCGCCAGCTTGAATGAAATTTCTGGAGGTAATTCTAATGACTTGGCATCATTATGATCCACATGAAAATTAAAGGGTTTTATGCAGGTCGCTTAGCATAAGTTCCATTTCCTCGGCTGAACTGAACTAGACAACAGAATTCAGTATTATCTTGCTCCCAAATCAGAGGTATAATAGTTACGCAGTAAGCGTATAATTTTCCATTTTCTTCCCGCAGACCTCACGGAGTTGGAGCGTGCAAGGCGAGAACTGTTCGTCGAGATGGTAATTACTATGTTCGGGATGTTGCTGCTCCTGGCCGTGATGATCTTCAGGATCTAGAGGACCGCTGTTAGGATCGAGAAGGCACCACGCCAGTCCCGACAAAGAACAGCGCTAACAGCCGCGGTTCATCATGGGCTCACGCTATGACCCATCTTCATTGTAGGCACATTAATTATCCCGCTGCGGTGCCTTTGTTCTTCATTGATATTGATAACATTTTACCCTAAATATTATATAAATTTTCAATCGAATAATATTTTAATCAAATGCTGACAATGAAATGATATACTGATGCCTTTCGATTTCTCCTTCGAAAATTTGAAGTTCGAGCTAACTGTGAATTTCGCTTCTTCGAATGAATGGAGACATGCGCATATAGGTAGACGGGGAAGTATTGTTGCCGAAGCTCTCTTGTAAAGTTTTTAGACTTCAATGATAATGAGCTATTGGGCATCTGGTTGGCCAAAAAACGGTCTAATTCAGGGTTGGAAGAGAAGCTTTAGCTTCTTAATTTTGAACTACGCACCCGTATCTAGAAGTGGTTTGTATTGCGTTCTCTGGTAGATTCTTACACTCTTGAACTACCTGCACCATCTCGTTGCCGTTGCATAGCTGATAAATGACCATTAGGATGTTATGTGCAGTTGCGTAAATTAATTTTTCGCCGTTTTCAAGTAATGAATGACTTGCGAATCTGGAATAATTGACGCAGGAGATTCATTATGATCTCCAGAAGATAGAAACCGAAATATTTCTTCCTCTGGCCTTGTATTGATACGGTAAACTTTTCGTTCGTTCAGTCCAGTATATTCTTATAAAAGACGGCCGTGCATAAATTGAAGCGGTCAACTTACAAAAGAAACTGACTGGGAACAATAAGTTTTGAATCGAATTCCAAATGCTAATTTGATTACGACTTCGGCACAATCATTATCAAACATTTGTTGAGCTAACAATCTGTTGTACTATTCGTCTTCTCACTAAATTGCTGCTTAGAAATAAGATCACCATCACCAGTCCAGTGCTCTCAACAAAATACCTGAATGAAAACAAGATCATTTTTAATTTTGGGTGTACTCGTTACACGATATATTTAAATATACCGGAAAATCGGCCAGCACAACATTAATAAGAATTTAATTTTTATTAAAACATTCGAAGTTGTATTACTTTCGATGGAGACTTAGCATACATTGACTATTAATAAAACTTGTAAATTTGATTCAAATGATGGAACCTTGTTCCAAGTTACGGTAACTCTCGTCGCCAGGATTTCAGGTACGAATAACATTAACGACAGATTATATATAACGGATAATATATAAGTGTTGACAAATTTCATATAGTTCTCGTCGCCAGGATTTGAGGTACGAATAACATTAACGACGGATTATGTATCCTTGTACCTACTCTCAGCAAATAATTTGGTCATTTTGTCTAAAACCAACACACAATCCTACCCATAGCACGATTAGAGAGCCCTGATACGCCCTTTGGCCAGGGCACGAAGACCTACACATGCACAAAAAATACATCGCTATTTGAACAAAGCCTCGCTCATTTCTCTGAGTGAAGGGTTGCAGTTTATGACGAAGTTCAAATATATATTTTTCAAACCTATTATGTATTTAAATATTCCTAATTAATTTGAAGCAGTAAGCGGCGATCAAAGAAGAGATATTCGCTCATTTGTCTTCAGGGTTATTCTTGTCTGAGGCCTATTCGCATCAATGAAAGTGAAAATAAATCCTTTTACTCGTGCAACGTAACCTTAAGTTAGGTTAATTAACATTGCATCACTCACCAATTATTCACAAGTGAGTTTCGTTTCATAGTAATAATTTTGAAGAAATGTAATCCAATCATCCCATAAAGAGACACTTCTGATAATACGTATCAACTTTGCATTTATGGCCTAACGTTTAGTTTAGAGAAAGATAACCATACTTTAAATCAGTGGTTCCCAAAGTGGGCGATATCGCCCCCTAGGGGCGGTGGAAAGATTTTGGGGGACGGTAAGGAAGAAGAGGCCAGTAGGGAGGCGATAGGGGGGCGGTAGTCCGAAGTCGATGTCAGAAGTTCGAACGTTTGTTTGGCGATTTGTAAACAACACGTGCAGCACATGACTCCCAGCGATGGTTTTTTACCCAGATCTGTTTTTTAACATCTCCTGGGTTTACGTCTCGGACAAATTAACGGCCGGACTCGCGGTCGGTCTCACGGCCAATTTCCAAATTAAATGATCAAGGAATATCTCTCAAACTAATGAACTTAACTCGATGAAACTTAGTACACGTATTCACGTAT
>NW_025947728.1:0-21693 GCF_000764305.2 Hyalella azteca
GTGGACACAATTGAGCACTATCTGCTGCATTGTCAGCGACATGCGCAGCCAAGACTAGACCTGGAAACTAATTTAAGATGTATAAATGTACAATTCTCCCTGTGTGAACTTTTGGGGGGAGGGAACTTTAATGATGATGTGCAAAGGAAAATCTTTCAATTTTTGACTGTTTTCATTTTGAAATCAGGGAGGCTCAGTGAACTTTAGATAGGTGCCAAAATATCAAAACAAAGCTTATATATGTACAAGTGTATCTATGTATATTGTATATATTTGTGTACGTGCATAATCTATGTCGTTCTATGTATATAAATCTATCTAACTTAACTGTTGAATCTAGTGCTCAGTTCTGAGGAGCAATGATCATGTCATGTGCAACTTTTCTGAGTGACTGCATACAGTCATCTGTGTTCCGTGTGCATGTAACTTATCCATGTCATGTGTAAATTCTCTCTTACATGCTGTCAAGCTCATCTATCACTTCTATTGACCTTGTACAAACAAGGACAAAGAGGCCAGCTTTCCTTACCAAGAAGTCCAACATAACATAAGCTCTCTGGCCCAACGGTCACCCTTGCGGCTGTCCTGTGGCTTTCAGTCCACCCAACGTGGACACCTTGAAAAGAAGAAGAAGAAGGTGATGGTCTTCTGACTTGAATAATCACTTGATTGCTTAATAGGTGTTGAGTTTATTCTGGTATTAGGCCTCTTCTTGATCACTCCCAACGTATCTCCAATTGGCATGGGCGGACTCTTGCGTTTCCGACGTATTTCTCTGCGTCTGCAGTTTGACAAGTCGCCGTCTTGGAACTGGAAGGAGTCGCATCATTTCCGCCGGCGATCTCACTTTCACAGAAATGTCTGACTTGAGAGTCTGTCATCGTGAAATCTAGACGTGATGCGTCTGGTGAAGCACCCGGGTCAATCAGATCTTGGCTCTCAGGTGTATTGTCAGTCCAGTGATCATCACTGAGAGATTGTTAACACTGACAGTCTGACACAGTCACAGGACACAGTATACAAGAGAACAGAGAGGTTTGCTGACACGTCTTCTCTCGACAACGGTTCAAGTTTCTCTACGTCTAGTTACTCTAGAGTCTAGACTCTAGAGCCTGTTGAAGGGCTGACACTTTCGAGTTTCGTGACGATCCTCCAACTCGGCAACTCCAAGGTCCAACCTCCGTTTATTTAGGATGCATTGTTGCCAACTTTTTCACAGCGAGAATTCCAGATTGTCTAGCTCAAAATACCATAAATATACCAGAAATTATATTTTTCAAAAACAGACTAATAGAATAGAAGTGTCAGCAATGAAGGAACAGACCCATGAGCCATGGCTAATACCTTCGCTTCAAATTTGATTAAACTATTTGTCAGAAATGTTGGATAGAAAAAGTAGAGACATTTTTATCCTCTTAATGTGCATTTATCTGACTTGACAAATAATTTGCCAAATTGAACACGTTATATTTTTTCCCTCTGTTTGAAACATTGTGACACTTTTCTTTTCCAGTGTTTGATTACATTATCTCTTTTCTGTGTTAGATTGCATTAACACTTCTTCCTTTTTTTATCACAGTGTGGCACTTAATTCTTCTGCCCTTTCCAGTGGTTACAGTTACAGATAAGTCTGTTCAGAGTACCATGATTGGCGCAGAGAGGCACGGGTTTGATCCCAGCTCTGTGTGACGGGAGCACAGCCGTGCACATAGGGTAAACGCGGTATATTCCGACATCGTAGGTAATTCTGTCACTTCTCTAGTTTTTCCTTTATATTAAGCTTTGTTTTAGTTCCATGCGTTCATTGATGGTTGAAATGGTGACGTCATACATTTTCGTGTCGAAATACTGCAAAAACACTAGGTCTTGGCCATCTAGCGGGAAAATATTGAGATCCAAAGAGAGACAATGCATGCCACGTGGTGAGATCATCGAAAAATGTGTCAAATTTGACAGTTGACATGGCTCTACGCGCATAGTGGCAAACCAGAGCTTTTTTAGAATCAGTTCATTTTTAATTTCCTCATTTACTCAAGATTTAAACCAATTTTTAAAGTATGATAATGCTGGTATCCAGGATATAGGACTCAAAAATGAACTTGAGGGAGAGTCTAAAAAACTCTCTGCTTTGCCACTATACTCTACGGCCTCTACCAAATAGTGAATAACTGTTTTTATTGGAAGAATATTATGGTTTGAGACTTTTAAATACGTCTGTGAATATATTAGGAATCCTTTAAGTATACTTGTATTTGCTGATTTCAAGTCGTAAATAAATTAATAGATGATTAAGTTGAGATGTTGGATTCCGACATAACTTGAATTGGACACACACAGATCGTTCAAAGCTTTGTACAAAAATTGAAATTTGCTTAATTAAAAGCCTAATAGCTGTTAATTAAAACGTAATTAAGTAGTGTTCAATATTCGTTAGTGTTCTAATTCAAAGCCGTGTTGTATCCCAATACAGCTCACACAGCAAACGGAATTCGAACATGTGGATGTTGGCAATACGTATCAGTTATAGTGGCAAACCAGTGATTTTTTAGAATCAGTTCATTTTTAATTTCCTCATTTACTCAAGATTTTAACAGATTTCTTATGTAGGATAATTCTGGTATCCAAGATACTTTACTGGTCTACTTTACTACTTATAGGACTCAAAAATGAACTTGAGGAAGAGTCTAAAAAACTCTCTGCTTTGCCACTATGGCTGTGCACCACCAATTTTGTGCACCAATAAGCCCTGAATCAAACGCCTTGGATCTCTCTGGACATCCACTAATCAGCCGTGAACCACTCGGCTTTGTCCTCCTCCGGCCTTGCATAGAACCTGCCGTGCACTAAATCAATTAATTTAATTAATCATCAACATCAACCATTGCACGTATGGACTGGAAACCCACCTACGGTGCACCACCAGGCGGTGGATCGAATATGACTTCCGGGCATCGTTAAATTACGTAATTTTATGTTCACCGCATGGTCTGCACCTGAGGTTAGGTTTCAGATAGCATAGTTCTGTTCCAAAATTTATCGTCCTGCGACAAGTGGCTGTTCGACTGAGGGCTGGTTCGACCCATGGCCTAGATACAGACTGCTTGAAGTGTTGAAGGCTAAGTTGCAGAAGGCAGGAATCATGATGGTCCATTACATCCAAGGCAGTGGTGGTCTTTGGCAGGCGACCGGTTTTTAATTGTTTCAGTGGGGCCGTGGGGGTGCAGCCATAGGCCACAAAATTTACTCTTGGATAAGCTCTGGAGGAAATGCACAGCTTCTCCATGCATTAACTTAACTCAGCCTCAGAGCTAATAGCTGCAGACCATGCTTGAACTCTGTAGTCCAGATAAGCAACACACAGCAGAAAGAAATAGCACCATAGGTCTTCAGCCAATGCTTAAGAATGCTTGCTCACAAGCAAACAGTTCTTCATCCAGCTGTACCAACCTTGGCTTAACCTATTCATGCTATCTTGGCTCACAACCTTCTTGCAGCCAATGACTGGCTCTACCAGCACACTGCCTTTCTAATTGTCTGCTGCCAATGAGGTTAGGTTTGGACTGCTCAGGTTTGTTTTGTGTGAAGAAATGTTGCAACTTGTGTAGGTTATGTCTGAACAGGTTAGGCTGGAAGAGGTTTGGTCAGATGCAGTATGGCCATGCTTATCTTTAGCAAGCTTATTTTGTGGCTGTGGACATTGGCGCTATGGCTCGGAGCACTTGAATTCATAGGCTGTTATGCCCTCTAGCATTCTTATGTATCGAAAGATATATGAACTAGGTGTGAAGTTTGAAATAGCTAGTTTTATCTAGTTTTTGGCATGCACCCCGTTTCAGCACTGCCTCCCCCTACCGCCCCCTTCTTCCTCACCACCCCCCAGGTCTTTCCACTGCCCACAGGCTACCCACTTTGAAAACCAATGCTCTAATTTTTCAAATCCACTTTATATCAACACCCATCATTTTCCATTCTTGTATCTCCTTTATTTTTTCTGCACTTGTGTGTACAGACTTTACAAGCTACTTTCCAAGAATCCATTTTTTGCATTCATTTTTTTTATTCCAATATATCCCTTCATATCCCTTTTTGCTTCATCTCTGGATTGCAGTAATGATCTTCAACTTTTGGATTTTCATTGTGCCTCCTACACCACAAGGAAATAAGTTTCCTGCAAGACTGTTACTTGTTTTAGGCCTTTCTCATTGGCTGTTACCACACAGTGAATTATTGTTGAAACTGTTCTTTAATATTTCATTCTGTTTCAGAGTGACCATCAGCAAAATGAGTAAAATTTCAGCTGTGGCAAATCATCGTTTGCGCTCTGACTATCTGAGAATGAAAACAGATCCGATACCCTATATCAATGCAGAGCCTTTACCATCCAACATTCTTGAGTGGTAGGTTCAAAATTTTGAATAAACTTAGTTCTGACCCCAGGAATTTGGAATTTTACTAACATAATATTGTCTATATACTAGTATTACACGTCATTTATTCTTGTAGTTGTGTACCTGTTTTGCTAATATATTTGTTCTAAATTTTAACTATGAGACATCTGACAAATGATAAAATTTTTAATTTGCACTAGTTAGAAGGAAAAAACTTGGTTTTGAAGCTATTTTTCATACATCAACAGATAATGCTTTGTAAACATTGACTCAAGTTAAAAGCTTCCACAATATTTGAGTTCATTGTCATCAACCACTAATATATAATGAATGAAAGTTTTTAATATTGATTAAACATAATTTGATTGTGAATTGTGATCATTCATGGAATAGATGCCCTAAGATAATATCTTCAACTGTACAATCTGAAATTGGAGGAAGTTCACATTTTCTGTACCTCGGAGCTAGTTAGTTCCCAAAATTTTCCATTGAATTTAACCTCTGTGCACAACATTGCAGGCATTATGTGGTGCAAGGTCCAAAAGACAGTCCTTACTATGATGGGTTTTACCATGGCAAGTTGATTTTCCCAATGGAGTACCCATTCAAACCACCCAGTATCCTGATGACTACTCCCTCTGGTCGTTTTAAGACCGACACTCGACTTTGTCTTTCCATGTCTGATTTTCATCCTGGCCGTTGGAACCCTGCTTGGTCTCCAGCAACAATCCTCACTGGTCTCCTTTCCTTCATGGTGTGTGACTTCATTCTAGTAAATTACTTAAGTCCAAAAAAATCAGATCCAAATTAGAGCATTAGATATGCAAACCTGTGCACAATGAACTTTCATTGTGCACACCATTATCTTATAAACCTTTGATTATGTTATTGTTAAACAACTCAATACCCAAGTTGTTGAGTTTTTGTATAGATTTCTGCCAAAAATTAATAGAAAACTTGATTTCAGCTTGAAGAGGCCCCCACGACTGGTAGCATTGTCGCTTCAGTAGAAGAGAGGAAAGAAATGGCCATCAAAAGCTGGCAGTTTAATCTAGATAATAAAATATTTTGTGAGCTCTTCCCCGAAACAGTGAAGGTAAGTTCTTATTTAATTTTAATGCTTGATTAGTATCAATTGCTGTGAAAATTACATTCCAAGTTTATAGCCGCAATTGCTGCAAAGCAGTATGAATTGTAAAAAATCACAATAAACCTGATGTGTTTTTTTTATTAATTCTGATCAGCAAATTTGTCTCATAAGTAATGTATTAACAGGACACCAATTATTTCTATTAGGAGATGAATCATAAGACATTGGGTGAATTTTTCGGAAGGCTTTGATAATTAGAAAACATGCTCTTATATTATGTCCATTTAAATGTAGTTGAATTTCCCCATCGAAATTGGTGATTATTTTGACCTATAGGTACTCTCATCACCATGCAGAACCAGCAAAAAT
Organism: Hyalella azteca; assembly: GCF_000764305.2. Lineage (NCBI taxonomy): Eukaryota > Metazoa > Arthropoda > Malacostraca > Amphipoda > Hyalellidae > Hyalella > Hyalella azteca. The sequence continues at coordinate 5,848 of NW_025947728.1, forward strand.
CAAGCTGGCTAGTTTTAGTATTCTGTAATAATGATATTAGTCCCAGAATTCCATTTCAAATTAGCCCCTTTTGATGCGTCCAAATTTTGTTATGTTGAATTTTTTATCCAATGTAATCAGATTTTTGTGTGGTGATTTGCAAAAATCTGGTTTTGTTTTGCATTTGCAAAAACGGTAACATGTGGCTTAAGAGTTTGTCTTCTCCATTAAATAGGAATTCCCTCCAAGTAGACACTAAGTTGCCAGCACTGCAGTTCCACTCATAGTCCAATTATTTTTCCAGATAATCAAGGAGAAACAGCAAAAACGTCTCAACGAGTTGGCAATGCAGTGAACACTTAATCTGTCAGAAAATCATGAAAGAATGAATGGCCTATTTAATTTAATTGTCAATCGTGCTGCACCATGCATTCTTTCTGCTCATCTGTGCCCTTCTCTTCCCAGACCAAACAATATGAATCTTTGAGTGTTAGTTAGGCCGTTAAAATATAAAGTGAGTATAATCCGTCAGCTTCACTCATCACCCTTGCATTATCCTAACCTACTACCTAACCCTACTACCTACTACCTAACCCTACTACCTACTACCTAACTTCATTTCATGCTGCACTCGCTGCCGCTATCTATGGCGTGCATATCTTGAGTGCTGGCGCTAGAATTTATCCAATATGGCTTCCTCAGTAGTGCCCATGTAGTTTCAAACATCCTCCAGATGTGCCTTAGACTGAACCGTGACTTTTTAATATCAATAATCAGTATGTTAGAATAATTCCATCAACCTGAAGTTTTGTAAGAGTATGATGCAGTTGTGAGCAACTGATGCAAGCAGCAACACCCACCTAATTACGTCAGCTAGTAGCTGGAACTTGAGCCTTCAATAAGCACTCATTAAAATGACTAATCCCTTTATGAACATTAAACGACCAATAATTTATTTAGGCTGTCAATTTTACTTAGATAAGAGAAAAAGAGGCTGTTAGGTAATAGTGAACATGATCTCGAGAGCAATTTTTTAAACTTAGGGTTAGTGAGGATTTGTAGTATTAGTGCCTAGTTCCTAATGTAATTTATTTTAAGGACGATCGGTTTCAAACCCTATAAATGACGAAAAAAATGTGATCTAAACAATTCAATGTTCAATTTCCATCATTCATTATCATACCTGCTCTCTTAAAAAATTGAACCATACATTTCAGTTAGCTCTTGGTTTAATTATATTTAATTGAACTTATCATGTTTAAGATCATGGCTCCTATTCATGCTATTCATGTATTGTACAGTTATGCTTACAACGGTTGCATTATTCAGACGTCATTAAGCCGTTATCAGCAGTGAAACGAGCGCTGGGATCAGCTAGCTGGCATGGTATTCATTTCGGATAAATAATTTGTCCGAGCAACAACTTAGTTACGAGTGTTCAATTTATTTTGAAGCCGATTTCATAACGAGAAGCATTTAATGAAAAGAATATTCGTCATTTCATATATTTATTACGATAGTATTATGATAGTGATAGATTTTTTAATAAAATAATGGTAAAATTCAGCTGTCAATCGTGCTACGCCTCGATTATTAACTTAATAATAAATATATTTCAATATTAAATTACAGTGTGTTATTATTCATCAGCATTGGGTTATACGAGTACTTCGTATTCAAATCATCATTCATTAAGGTTCTAATAATGTTGTTAGCCCAATATTGGAATTGAGAAGTTATTACCATGGCAAGTTGATTCACACGGAAAGTAGTGGTAATAATATATCCCCTCTTATTCTACCTTTGCTTATAAGCCAAAACAAGTTTAAGTGGCTTCACTTGTATGATGTAATTGTATGAGATACTTGATAATAAATATCAATTATCCTAAAATTTAAAAATAAATATCAATTAAGACAAAATTTCTTGATTTCGTTTGTATTCAGCATTAATTTGAATATATTTTTTGTTCTTTTGGCATTTGAGCTTACAGTTATTAAGGCTAGTTTGAAATAAATGATAGACATATATTCAAGTGCATGAACAGATTTAACTAGGTAGTGTTGGTTGGATATTATTAGATTTTTAGTAGACCGTAATAAATATTTCCAGTATTCTGTCACATGCAAAGGGTGGGACATTTTTCCGTAGTCCATTGATTATATTACGTTAAGAAAACTCTTCGTTTAAGTAAAGCACAAGAAGCCTGCTCTGCCTTATTGTTTCACAGAAAAAAAAAACGTACAATTACTAAGTCATCGCGTAGGTTCTATTAAATTCAATTACAGTAGAACTGCTAATACTTAATAAAGATATAACATACAAAGAGCAATTGATATCTATGAATTACACGAATGTTATCCCGATGTTGCCCGGAATGAATGATTCCTACAATTTCAGAAACCCGTTTCTATGAATAAAACTAACGTATGCTCATAAAGGACCCGTTCAAACTTACATAGAGCATTAAACTCCACGACTCCCGCAACAAAATGTGACAAAATATTTCAGATTTGCCATCTAAATGAAATGTATAATATCAATTTAATACGCTAACTTTTTTAATATTGTCCAATGCAATGCCATATTATTTTTCCAATCTGACTGGCCTCATGCCAGCACGATAAATGTAGCAGATATACTCCCAAATAGCCCTACATACTTCCGGTACCAGGCTTCTAAAAAGCACTACCAAACTTCAAACAAATATATTGGTGGTGTATAGACCATAATCTTTGCTTTACATTTGATTTACATTTATTTTTTAGCCACATAGCTCCATTTCCTAATTCTAAAATAAATTCTGAATTTATGTGGAGACGGAGCTCTCTTTACACCAAGTGAGACGGTGTAACAATAATTTCAAACGACGTGTAGCTTTCTAAAACTTTTAGATGATGCGACGGAATGATCTTCAATGTGTTTTTGTTTATTTGATGTCGCACAGCAGAGCTACGCCTCGTAACGTCCAGTGAGAAGGAGGCAAGTCTGTCTCGAGATCAATGGAACCGATGTAAGTCGCATCTGTTCGGTGTGGCTTGCGGTAAATCGGACACTCATAAAGTGATGGACTCTTGCCACAAGTTGTGTTCAAGGCGTAGAGGTAAACAACTGGCAGAGGGTCGTACAATACCTGCAGTCAAATTAAGGCTATTATACGCTTACCAAAATATTAGTTTTGATTGGCACCATAATGGGTACCTACTAAAATTGACAGATTGACAACAATAAATAAAACGCACTGAACGAATTTTAACATATCATAATTCTTCTCACCAGCATAATACACTAATTGACTGGGAAATTTTAATTATGCATCAATAACGGCATTCTTTCATCAACTAGTTAGACGAAAAGTCCCATTGCATATTGATGCCAGTTTCAATTATTCACCCATGACTTAAAATCATTTACGACTTTAAATAAATCATATATACTGGATATATTTGTCAAAGATTGAACTAAGTTAAAAAAATAATAAAATGATTGAACTACAATTATTCCATAATTTAGCAAAATTAGAGCTTAAATTTTAAATTTTGCGACCCTGAATCGAGCAATGACGACTAAAAAACGTTAGAAAATACCTGCTAACAACCTCTTAAAATCCCCACCTTTGGTTTCGATTCAATGAGCCTGCCTTTCTTCTTATCCCAAGCGGCCCCTTCAAGGTAGAGGCCGTAGACGTAGACTCCTTCAGGTGGAGGCTCCTGCAGGTCCTCCCGAGTAAAGCGAGTCACGAGGTTCTGCAGGACGACGCAGTCCAGCGACCAGCCTTTATGCTGCCGCGTTACTTCCTTTACGGGAATTAATCGATATAATTCAGTCCTAGTAGTGATTTAATCCTAAGTTATGGATCGTATTTCCTCATTTGATATTAAGCGAAATTGCCAGATTTAGATTCTGTTCCGTTGAGAATCATGTTATTAGTCATGAATCTCCCCTTCACGCAGCTAAAAAGGCATCATGAACGTCCACTTCATCCAGCTAAAGTTATGGCATGAACATAAACTTCATTGATTTAAATTAGTATGAACCTTCACCCGTAGTGACTCGAATTCACAACTCGCACTATCATTTCTTGTGTACATAATAATTATTTTTATTAAATCCCCAAGCTCGTTGTACACCATTTTTTTTGGCTTAATGAGACCTTGTTAGCTAAAATTGAACTATTTACTTCAATGATCATTATTATGCAATTGTAAAATATCAAATAAAAATTATTACCAATTTTCATGCATGAGCAATATTCGTCTAATTCTGATTAATAAAAATTCAGTTAACGACAAAATACTTTTAGATTTTAAAAAGGGTCATTCAAAAATTGTGAATTCTGTTTAGTGTGCGCCAGCAGGCAACATTAGCCGTCATGCATTAGCTTAATTTTTCTGGTCAGCATAGACGCGTGAACTGTTAAGAGTGAGCTGCCAAGTTCTTCTCTAGAATTCAATTCTTATAATGTAATTTTAATAATGTAATTAATTTCAAAGCTAACTTTCGAAACGGAATTACCGCTTGCTATCAATATTCCTCCGAAATTGTTTTATGCTATTTTGTCATATCATTGCTATGCTATGTCATGTCTTTATTCTTACGACCATCACGTATGCAAGTGTTGGTCGGCACCATCATTCTTCAATCCATCAAATAAAGAAATTGAACCTTCATATTCTTTACTCCAACCCACATTATACATATTTACATTAATTAACTAGGAAAGGGACGGCTGTTTGTAACTTCTAAATCCAATCTCAAACCCTTTGATCCACCCTCATTCCTCACGCCTCACGCAACTACAGTAATATTACAGCATAAACTTCAAGTTCACACAGCTAATATTATAGCATGAACTTATATATACATCACGCATAATCAAAATGAACTACCAACACATGGCTATTTGTTTGCTGTTATATTACATAATTTTAAATGAGATTTTGCCTGTCTCATGGCCGTGAGGAATCCTTGCGGATTGAAGAAGCCCGTGATCCAGAAAGCTTTAGGCCTTCCATGCATGTACCAGCGCCGGAACTGTGCGTCGCGCTCCAGCAGCTCCGTGAACCAGAAGCCAAGAGTGCTCGACTCCCACGAAATCTACAGCAATCAATATCATGGAAAAAGAATTTTTCAGTTTTATAAAACAACGTAAAAGTATTTTCAATATGTTTCTAGCTTTTGTAAATGCCCAGTTTACTATAAAAAATGAGGCCGAAGGTCGACTCAATGTTTGCGATGAAGCATAAATATTTTCAGCTCAACAAAACTTTAGTTACCCCAGTAACCCCACTTAGATAACTGTTGATATGGTATTAAAATGTCTTCGAGTGATGAATTGCTTCGCCTATTCCAGCATACCTACTTTCTATGTTACGCGTTGTAAGCCAAATACTTGAATTCTTGATTTCAAACGCATGATTTTTCCTCTCATTCTCACCTTACGCCACTTTTCAGGAAGCCTCGCATCGTACATGGCATCGAGTGTTTCTTTCAGCGTAGCCGACATGATAATTGTGCCTTCAATAGCAAGCTGAAGGTCTTGGAGCGTTTGTCGAACAGTGCGCAAAACCTTGAGTGAGACTTGATTACTGAAGTATAATTCAAAGTGGCAACCATTTATTATGACTTATTTTCATTCCGTTCGTTCCCTCTTACGTTAGTCTCATTGCAAAACTCGGTAGTTGCTTCAATAACATTTGCAGATAAATTCAACGTAAAATCGAGGGTTTTTATCTTAAATCCCATTAAAATCAAGTTTGAATAGAGTTAGCTACAATGCTTACTCACCCGAAGCATTCTGCCGAGCTCCTGTCGCAGGAATATATTCATGGGAAGTATAGCTCCCATTCGTTGCAGCGCCTCCTTGACCTATGAGAGTGGTTCAGTTCCGATAATTTGATGAAACTTTCATAACACTTAGCAGCCCAGAAAATTGATTTAGAACTTTAAACGAGTCAGGGTCTAAGACTAGTCATGCGTCTCTACAATTTCATCAAATATATTACAAAAATATACATTTAAAATTACTTTTTAAAGACAACACTTCCAAAGAATCCAGTATCTCCAATCTTACAGATGTACAATGAATTTCTCATCTAATTTTCGAAAATTAAGAAAATTTATTTTTAAATTTTTTTAATATATATAAATTTTTTTTTCAATTATTTATTCTGTTAATTGATTCATGCATTGCCTCTGATATCACAAAAGTGTGCAAAATTTCAGATCAATTAGACTGGTAAAAGTGTGTTAAATATCAGTTATAAGATTTGTAGCTGACAAAATTATTTTTTCAATTTTTTTAATATTGAAAAAAAATTGTAAGTTTTTAAAATCATTTATTTTGACATTTGATTCACGCATTGTCTCCAACTTTACACTAGTGTGCAAAATTTCGGAACGATAGGATAAGTAGAAGTGTATTAAATTTCGATTACAAGATTTGTAGCAGACAGACAGACAGACAGACAAACAAACAAACAAGAAGTGAAGGTAAAGAGAAGTGTTGTAAAAAACGCTATTTGAAGTAAAGTTAAAAAGAGGTGCTTGGGCTTAGAAGCTGCAGTTATGTCTTCAAAGTTATGATGAAAGTTTTGAAAAAGAGGGGCTTTTCAAATAGTTTTTACTGTACATGCGTCAACAACACAGATTATGCAGGGTGACACAAAAAAAACAGAGCTCATAAAAAGTTGAATAATTTCCACAATACTCAAGTAATCCTGTTATTTGTTTCAGATTCATTAAGAAGACGGATTGATCTAAGAGTCTACCACGTGTGAGCTTCGAGATGCCTTGGACTACAGAGACATAGGTTGTACATAATTCCATAGAATTTTTGTTTCAAACTGAATAAAATTTCAGGAGTTATAAGACTTTTAGTGAGCTCTGTTTTTTTTGTGTCACCCTGTAAAAAGCGGGGTCAGTTAAATATCCTTCAATATTTTCTGATAGATTTTTTTACCTGCTTCGAAAAGTTATTTATTTACTAGATTTCCAAGGCTGAACGCCTCCCTTAAGTAAGCGGAAAAATGTAAATAAATGCAAAAAAACACACCTCGTGCTGTACATAGTCGGGCGGGAGTTTGGCAAGCATGTCTTCAGACAGCGCGTAAACTACTGCCTCTCTCGTCTCCCCAGTCCGTTGGCCGCCTCCTTCCTTAGGTTGGATACTCAGTATTGTCTGAAGGATGTTTTTGGCTGTGTTGATGTAATACCTGAAATGAGGGAACTTTTTGCTGAGAACGAGTTTCTGCTGCACTTATCACACAAAGTTAAATTAAATGGCATTAGATAAAGTTTTTTTTTCGAATGAAAAGAATTTGGGGCTCATGTTAACATGGAATAAAAATCAGAGAATATATGAACCTTCTCCTTCAGATACATTCCAAAATTTTTTGTTGAAAAAACACCTTCATCTCTAAAAAAATGTTGTTGTAAACGCTCACATTAATCCTTGAAGCTTAAAGAAGGCCATGTTATTTGGGGTGCATTTGAATGTCCACTGTACTCACGCGATGTCTGCATCAACGTTCAAACCAAACATCGCCGGAGTGTTTAATCGTGAATTTAGTTCAAATTGCCCCGGATAAAAGTCGTGGATGAAGACTACAATAATATAGAATTCACTACAATAAGATAGAATTCACTACAATAATATAGAATTCATTACAATAATAAAGAATTCACTACAATAATATAGAATTCACTACAATATTATGGAATTCGCCACAATAATATTGAATTCATTCCAATAACATAGAATTCATTACAATAACATAGAATTCATTACAATAATATAGAATTCATTACAATAATATAGAATTCACTACAATATTATGGAATTCGCCACAATAATATATAATTCAATACAATAATTTAGAATTCATTACAATAATATAGAATTCATTATAATAATATATAATTCATCCCAGAGAGCAGGTACCGCCACTCACGTGATATCTGCATTAGCATGCAGGCCGAGCACCTCGGGCGAGTCAGAGGCGGGCAAGGTAGAAACGAACTCCAGGTAGTCAGCCTGACTACGGCAGTTGGGCAGCCCATAACCTTCATAGAACCTGCAGTGCAGTAAAGCTTGGAATTCAATGCAACTGCACGTAATATATCAATTTTATAACTAAAATTTCGAAAAATTTCCAGACTCAGAACCAATTCGCAATGTAAATTCAATTGAATTAAATGGCGATATTAATAAGGTAAATGTAATATAAGGCACAAACTAAGCGATTCAGGAAAGGTAATCTGCATTATATCAACAATCAACAGTCTTAAAATTAATGATGCCATAGAAGTGCTGCACCTGAAGTCCTGCGTCAGGAGTCTCTCATTGAACCACACGTGCATGAAGGTCAGTAGGAGCCTCTTATCGAAGTCTTCAGTGACGCGCCCACCGAACTGAATCTCGCCCAGCATATAGCACACAGTCACCCACGACACTCCCTGCATCATAAGAAAAGAACTCGTAAGAAAGTTCACCCAACATGTAGCACACAGTCACCCACGACACCTTTTGCATAAAAAAAATACTCTCAAGAAAGATCACCCGGCATGAAGACCAATCACCCGTGACACCCTCTGCATTAAATACTCCTAGGAAATAAAACAAATTTTGACCTTTCAGTGCCTCACACCTGAGGCCGACACATTTGATGTCTCCTGAATGAATTTTCGTTTATTGCTCAATTCAAACCGGCAAGTTGGATTCCGATAAAATTGCATTTTCAATTGTTGTTTGATGAAATTCAGAAGTAACGTAGACATTGAAACAGAGACAGAAATCGCGAACATGCAAGTTGAGGATGCGTGTCACGACGTTCTTATCTCTGTGACTTGTGTAGAAAACAAAATTTTATTCACAATAATTAGAACACGGACATCTTACAATATGTTCAAATCTTAAACTTTTACGAGGAACATAACAGCATAAATCAAGAAATTTATTACTGCTTTTAATGAAACTCGTCACTGAACAACGAAACCGTAAACCATACCTAACATATTATGTTAACTTTCATCATGAGCTTTTGATGGCATAAAAGATTCTTCCGTTGTTAAATTTCAACAAATTAGAAAATCCGTAAATTATTAGCCGAACATAATCATTTCAATATAGTTTTAGTAGAATAATTTTACTTTTTTGGGATCGATGTCATCCAAATGGTTCTGTATGAACTGTACAGAGGCTTGGAAATCCGCTTGGTTGAACTCGTAGGCAACATTCCATCCTAGAGCGCCGTATTTCCTCCTCTCCTGCACCACCGTGTACAGGAAAGCTGTTGCGTACAGCAGCCGCGGCCACTGCGGCAAGTTCGTGTAGTCCAGCAAGTCCTGCAACAGCAAAAATGAGAAGAAATAAATAACCAGGATGTTTGAATGGGATAAGATTTCAAGAATTTTTGGACAAAATATATATCCATTATCAAAATAATATGCGTTTAAAAATTACTTTTTAAAGACAACACTTCTGAACAATCCAGTATCTTGGATGTTACACATGTACAATGAATTTTTAATTTTATTTTCAAATATTGAAAAGAAAAATTCTTTTTCAAAATTTTTTTAAGATATCAACATTTTGTAAATTTTCAAAATTATTTACTCTGTCAATTGATTCATGCATTGTCTCTGACTTTGCAATTGTGCAAAATTTCAGATCAATTGAACAGGTCAAATTGTGTCATATATGGATTATAAGATTTGTAGCAGACGAAATTATTTTTTTTATCTTTTTTAATGGAAAAAATGTTTTTTTTTTAATTCATAAAATTAATTATTCTGTCAATTGAATCATGCATTGTTTCCAATTTTACGCAAGTGTGCCAAATTTCAGATCGATTGGACATGTAGAAGTGTGTTAAATATAGATTATAAGATTTGTTACAGACAGACAAACAAACAAGAAGGGAAGTTAAAGAGAAATCTTAAAAGTAAGTTACTGAGCTTATTACTATAATCTTAAACTGAACACAAACGATTTTTTCTAGATAACGCGATCAAACGATAGGAGACTTAAATATATTATACCCAAGAATAAATAAGATATTACTGGGCATATCAATATATTCTTCAACTGAACACAAGCAATTTCTACGTGTGAACATGATCAAAGGTTAGTAGACTTATATATATTATACCTTAGAATATGAAAAAAGTTACAGAGCTTATTGATATAATCTTAAACTGAACACAAGCGATATCTTCTAGTTAACGCGATCAAACGGTCGGAAACTTAAACATATTATTTCCCAGAATAAATTAAAAATTACCGGGCATATTACTATAGTATTGAACTGAACACAAGCAATTTCTGCTTGTGAACACGATCAACGATAGGAGACTTAAATATATTATACCTTAGAATATAAAAAAGTTACTGAGCTTATTACTATAATCTTAAACTGAAAATAATATGCGTTTAAAAATTACTTTTTAAAGACAACACCTCTGAACAATCCAGTGTCTTGGATGTTACACATGTACAATGAATTTTTAATTTTATTTTCAAATATTGAAAAGAAAAATTATTTTCCAAATTTTTTTAAGATATCAAAATTTTGTAAATTTTCAAAATGATTTATTCAGTCAATTGATTCATGCATTGTCTCTGACTTTGCAATTGTGCAAAATTTCAGATCAATTGGACAGGTCAAATTGTGTCATATATGGATCATAAGATTTGTAGCAGACGAAATTATTATTTTATTATTTTCAATGAAAAAAATTTTTTTTTTAATTTATAAAATTAATTATTCTGTCAATTGAATCATGCATTGTCTCCAACTTTACGCAAGTGTGCCAAATTTCAGATCGATTGGACAGGTAGAAGTGTGTTAAATATCGATTATAAGATTTGTTGCAGACAGACAGACAGACAGACAAACAAACAAGAAGGGAAGTTAAAGAAAAATCTTATAGCAAGTTTCAGGCAATAAAACCATGTTGACAATCTGATATGAGATGGTGAGCAGTCAAGTGATCGATAATCCTATCCCTCACAACAGATTCCATTAGCTTACAAACAACACTTGTCAGACTGACAGGGAGATAGTTGCCGGGGCTGCTTTTGTCACCTTTTTTGAACAATGGTGTTACTTGAGCTTCTTTCCAGTCGGACGGCAAAGTTCCTTCGTTCAAGGTTTTTTGAAAGAATACTGTCAATGGGCCGGCCAGAACGGTTGTTAATTCTTTGAGCAATCTGGGATGGAAACCGTCTGGTCCACATGACTTGTTGGGATTTAGAGCTACCAGGCGCTTGAGAACCTCTTCTTCGTGTATTTCAAAGCATGTTAACTTCGAGCCGACTGGGCGCTCCTCAATATCTGGAATACTGTTCAGGGCCTATACTTTCAAAAAAAGTTAAGAGATCGTAAGTTCATCAGCCAATCATTGACGGCATTTCAAGCCAAAGCCACCAATCATAGACAAGAACATATAGCGTAATTACTTACGTTCACTTAGCCAGTTTTGAAAGTATGGCCCCAAGTCCTCATCTGTGAACACACTGCTGAAGAACTGATTAAGAACGTTAGCCTTGCCCTCATCAGAGGAAATCTTTCGTTGGTCTACTTTCAAATCAGAAATACCGTCCTTTGACTTACACTTCGAACTAGCGTACAAAAAGAAGGCTTTCAGATTCTTTTTTGCATTTTTTGGCAATATTTTTTTCGAAGTTTTTCACTGCAGTGCGACAAACTTTTTTAGCTTGATTTCGAGCTCTTGCATACAGGTCATAATCAGACTCGCTGCGAGTTCGTAAATAACGCTTGTAGGCTTCTTTCTTGGTCTTTAGCTGAGTCTTAACTGCACTGTTCATCCACTGGGACTTTTTGACTCCACCAAACGTAATCTTGGGTACACAAGCATCAACTGCAAACATAACCGTGTCTTTGAGAAACGACCATGAATCAGCGACATTCATGTCCTTAATACAGTCCGAAATATTCACCGCATTCACCGTTTCACGGAGTGTATCATAGTCGCCTTTCGCAAAGTTCAAACGTTCACGCTTCCGAAGCGTCTTTTCTGCACAGCACTTAATATTGAAAAACAATGATTGGTGGTGGCTTTTGCCCAACGGAGCCTCGTGGCGAAGCTCATCTATCATTGATTCTTCACTAGTAAACACAAGATCTAGAATATTTGGGGTCTGTTTACCCCTAAAATGGGTTGGCTTGGTGATGTTCTGGATTAAAAATGAGGCTCGCACAGACTCCAAGAACAAGGATGCTGGGTGATTCCCATCTCTTGTAGAAGATTCATCTGCCCAGTCTATTTCTGGATGGTTAAAGTCACCAATGATCAACGTATGCGACCTGCTGAATGACATGCTCGGTAAAAGGCTGTTTAGTACTTTATTGTTATCAGAGGAGCTGTTAGGTGATCTGTAAATTACCCCTATGAGAAGGCTATCTTTGCCTTTTCGAGTAAGTTCACACCACACTGATTCTCTAGCTGATTGATGCTCTGCTAATACTCTGATGCTCTGCTAATAATAATATATACTTAGCATATTAATATATTCTTCAACTGAACACAAGCAATTTCTACTTGTGAACACGATCAAAGGTTAGTAGACTTAAATATATTATACCTTAGAATATAAAGAAAGTGACTGAGCTTATTAATATAATCTTAAACTGAACACAAGCGATATCTTCTAGTTAACGCGATCAAACGATCGGAGACTTAAATATATTATTCCCTAGAATAAATTAAAAATTACCGGGCATATTACTATAACCTTGAACTGAAAACAAGCGATATTTTCTAGTTAACGCGATCAAACGATAGGAGACTTGAATATATTATACCCTAGAATAAATAAAAAAAAGTACTGGGCATATTACTATAGTCTTCAACTGAACACACGCAATTTCTGCTTGTGAACACGAGCAAACGTTAGGAGATTTAAATATATTATACTGTTTATACATTCGAGTATAAAAATATACTGAGCTTATTACTATAATCTTAAACCGAACAAAAGCGATATCTTCTAGTTAACGCGATCAAAAGATAGGATGCATAAATATAATATACCCTACAATACATAAAAAATTACTGGGCATGTTATCAAAGTCTTGAACTGAACACAAGCAATTTCTGCTTATGAACACTATCAAACGATAGGGAACTTATATATATTATACCTTAGAATCTAAAAAAAGTTACTGAGCTTATTACTATAATCTTAAACTGAACACAAACGATTTCTTCTAGTTAACGCGATCTAACGATAGGAGACTTAAATATATTATACCCTAGAATGAATAAAAAATTACTAGGCATATTACTATAGTCTTCAACTGATCACAAGCAATTTCTGCTTGTGAACACGATCAAACGTTAGGAGACTGAGATATATTATACCTTAGCATATAAAAAAAGTTACAGAGCTTTATGATATAATCTTAAACTGAACACAAGCGATATGTTATAGTTAACGCGATTAAACGATAGGTCACTTATATATATTATTCCCTACAATAAATGAAGTAATACCGGGCATATGACTATAGTCCTGAACTGAACACAAGCAATTTCTGCTTGTGAACACGATCAGACGATGGGAGATCAAACGATGGGAGAAAAAAAGTTACTGAGCTTATTACTATAATCTTAAACTGAACACAAGCGATATTTTCTAGTTAACGCGATCAAATGATAGGAGACTTAAATATATTATACCATAGAATAAATAAAAAAATTACTGGACATATTATTATAGTCTTTAACTGAACACAAGCAATTTCTGCTGGTGAACACGATCAAACATTAAGACTTAAATATATTATACTTTAGAATCTAAAAAAAGTTACTGAGCTTATTACTATAATCTTAAACTGAACACAAGCGATATCTTCTAGTTAACGCGGTTAATCGATAGCAGACTAAAATATTTATAGCCTAGAATGAATAAAAAATTACTGAGCATATTATTATAGTCTCGAACTGAACACACGGAATTTCTGCTTGTGAAAACGATCAAACAATAGGAGACTCAAATATATTTGTCTTGTAATATAAAAAAATTACTGAGCTTATTACTATAATCTTAAACTGAACACAAACAATATCTTTTAATTAATGCGATCAAATGATAGGAGATATAAATATATTACACCCTAGAAAAAATACAAAAATTACTGGGCATATTACTAAAGTCTTGAACTGAACACAAGCAATTTCTGCTTGTGAACACGATCAAACGATAGGAGACTTATATATATTATACGCTAGAATAAGTAATAAATTTACCGGTCATATTACTATAGTCATGAACTGAACACAAGCAATTTCTGCTTGTGAACAAGATCAAACGATAGGAGACTTAAATATATTATACCTTAGAATATATAATAATATGCGTTTAAAAATTACTTTTTAAAGAAAACACTTCTGAACAGTCCAGTGTCTTAGATGTTACACATGTACGATGAATTTCTAATTTTATTTTCAAATATTGAAAACAAAATTATTTATAAAAATTTTTCTATGATATCAAAATTTTGTAAATTTTCAAAATTATTTATTCTGTCAATTGATTCATGCATTGTCTCTGACTTTTTGCAATTGTGCAAAATTTCAGATCAATTGGACAGGTCAAATTGTGTCATATATGGATTATAAGATTTGTAGCAGACGAAATTATTTTTTCCTTTTTTTTAATGATGAAATTTTATTTTTCAATTTATAAAATTATTTATTCTGTAAATTGATTCATGCATTGTCTCCAACTTTACGCAAGTGTGCAAAATTTCAGATCGATTGGACAGTTAGAAGTGTGTTAAATATCGATTATAAGATTTGTAGTAGACAGACAGACAAACAAACAAGAAGTGAAGTTAAAGAGAAGTCTTGTAAAAAGGATCAAAACAGGTTTTTAAACTTGGTAAGAACACCAGGGGTCAATGTAGGCTAATTTCGCTGTGGTTTCACTGCAGGTTCTCTACACCGTAGGTTTACTGCAGAAACCCCTGAGTAGAATAAATCCGTCATACATGAATAAGTTTTAACGTGTATTCCATTGCTCCGCAACATCATTTTTTTATAGACCTGAATACAACACATCAGCCAATGTGTTGCCATGAGCTGGATCCTTATTGCCAACTAGTCCCAAGCACTCGGCACTGAGTTCATTCATATTCATATATGACTCATGATCGTCCTTCTGATCCCACTTAATTTTCTTCTCATAAGATTTCGAGATATAAGCAATTTCCTGAATATTTTGATTTTTACAGACAAGATTGTGAGTTTAGAGGCTTTCCTCTTTTACGTTTCTGTGCTCTAATTACTAACTTAGCACTCATATACCATGGACGTTAACAATGTATCAAGTTTTCTCTGAACCGAAAGCGGTTGGAATACAGACTCCTGTGTAATCAAAAAGTGTATAGAAATATGCAGTTATTCATAAAACTTTTGCGATGGTCTGCCAAAATGTATCTTACAATGAATAAACTACCCGTGATTCGAAATAAGATTTTGGTTACAGTTTTTTCGCTGTGATCTTACTTTGTTTACATCATTTAGTTTCTAATGTACAAAGCATGCAATGTTTTACGGCAAGAAGTATACAGTATTACATATTTTGAGTATGCTAACATTCAAAATTTAATGCATTACGGAAGTGAAGTAACCACGCAATAACATAACATAACATAACATAGTGATGTCGGCTCTGAAGTGTAGGCCTGATGTGGCCTGTCGCCGATTCTTTTCCATTTCGTGCCTTGTTCATAGATCTAAACTCGTGTCATTTGACCGGATCTTTTCATGACTGGCGATAGTTTGAAGAAGCTACTAGACTTCCACCGGGTTCGATAAGGAGCTAGGCATTTCAAATCT